>NW_021703784.1:65873459-66043722 GCF_005190385.1 Monodon monoceros | reverse complement strand
AGGAAGGAAGGAAGGAAGGAAGGAAGGAAGGAAGGAAGGAAGGAAGGGAGGGCAAGAGGTTTGACTTTCCGAGTAAAAAATGTGGAAGAGAAATTAATGGCACCTCGTTTTAATGCAGAGTAGAATACAAGTGACCAATTCTTTCTTTAAAAAAATATGGCAAATTAAAAAAATTCTACCAACGCTTGATATGGGGGACTTAGGAGTGATCCTGGAGCCTCTTATTCATGTTAAACAAGGTACTGAAAATCTTTTTTTCTTCAAGCAGGCAAGGAATAAATTAAAACCCAACAAATCAATAAAAATATCTATCCTAAAGGTGATAGCGCAACCACATCTATATGTTGCATGTCTTGGAGAGATAAGGAAGTTGGACTTGACAGAATGTGTTCCTGGGAAATGCTTAAATCTTCACAAAGTATAGATAAAAGTCACAGTGGAGATGGAGAGGAAAAAGAGGGAGGGAGGGAGGGGGAGGCTTCAATTCCCTCACCTTTATAAGGGAACAAGATTAAAACCAAATGGTCACCATCTCCGGAGGGCAGCACAACAGATGTCCTAGAAACTGGACCCTCACAGTGTGGTGGACGCAAAGATCAAACTTTTTCTAGGGTCTGTGCCCTGGTCAATGCTTCATTTTGTTTTTGCAACTGAGTGAGTTTGTACCATCAGATTGGGGATGTACATTTCCCTATTTTTCTGGATGGCTCCACGTCAAGGATGTTTCTGATACAAAGTAAGATACATTTCAAGAAAGTGAACTAGCAGAATCCTTATCCTAGGAGGATATTCGGTGATGATCTTTTGGAAATGACACTTTGCCCTGTATTTATTTCCCCCTGCACCCAAATGTATCAAGATACATAGTGTTTCTTTGGGTTGACATAGCTAGTCTTGAAAATCTGTAATTCAACTTCCTGCTTCCTTGGATTCTTCTCTGTTCAAGCTGCCCTAGAGATGACCAGGAGTCCCTCGTGGCCCGAGGTCTAATGTCACTGACTGGCCCAGTTCGGGATGATATTGTACCAGATTGCCCGTAGAAAAAGCTAATAAATGCTGGCCTTCCATGTGTCTGGGAACCTCCTTAGGAAGGCCAAGCCAGTCCTTTGATCCATGAACTGCTGTGGTTTGCGCAGTGCATTTTGTTGAAAGCAATAAACTGCAACTGATTGGGCTGGGGATCAGCACGTGAGCCAAAGGCAACCACAGATGCGTGAAACACCAGGGATGCTGGCTACTTTTGAGTTGCTTTCCTGCTAATTCTGCCAAGTAGTTCCCCATACTGAAGAGTGCAAACTGGCCTCCTTGAATTGTCTTTTGCAAAACAAGTCAGGTAAGTTAAGAGAAGATGGGTCACTTACACAGGTCTAGGTACAGAACAACGGACAACTGTTCAGAGCACTTTTCTGCTCCTCTCTGGAGCCTGTGGCAGAATCCCATTGTGACCCAACACGGCTGTGGCTGATGTGATGACGTGACTTGCCATGCTATATCCCCGACATCCCTGTATTTGTGTGATAAACTGCCGGCATTGAGGGTCGGCTGTGCCTGAGGAACGCTACATGGAAACCGGCAGTTAGAGCAACATTTCCATTTGGATCCTGTTGGGCTCTTCTGGTTGTTGTCAGGGCTCCTCAGCATGAACATGAAGTTGTTTTGATTTGCTGCTGTCTCTCTGCTCTCAGAAAACTGTTATCAGGAAAATCGCATTAATTAGCAACAGCTGAGGGGAGGACCAACTATTTCGGAGCTGCAGCTGCAAGTCTCTTTGCAATCTATTGCCTAAATTTTAACAATTAACAGAATAAATAGACTCTGAATGTATTTAATCACGTTAATTTTGTTTCCCTCTATTTGTATTACTGTTTAGGACTGGTAGTTAATTTACATTAAATACTCTGATACCATTAGCACGCTTTAAAGCATAACCTCAGCTTTCCTAATCCTGTATGATTTACTGGAAGTGAGATATTGTTTCGTTTAATGCTAATTTTTTAACTTTATGAGGGAAAATTAAGAATTAATTAAAATTTACCCCAAAGGTTGGTCTATTAACCAAGATATTTGCTTGAACTGAAAGTCTTATTTTATAGCTATGTTGGGTAACAGAATTGGATAGATGGATGCATGGATGGATGCATGGATGGATGGATGGATGGTGGAAGGAGAATGGATAGAATAGAATGACAGAGATACAGAATAACAGACAGATACATACATACATAAGGACTTAGATTTAAACCTTCAAAATTCTAATCCCACTTATTCATTTCTTTTCTTTATAATCACCATGAAATCAGTATGATAAAGACATGGTATAACAGAGACACCTTTACAGTCAAGCAGATCAGGTTTGATCCTGGATCTACCTCTTTAGTGTGACCTAGGTGAATTACAGCCCTGAGACTCAGTTTTCTGCCCTACAAATTAGGGTTAATATCTACTCTTGTGAGCATTAATGAGCTAAGCCAGTGTGGAAAGTTCCCTGGCATGATGTAAATGCTTGAAAAATATGATCTTCCTTTCTTCTTTCTACTTTAAACCTCATGTTGCTATTTAACTTCTCATGTATTTATGCCTTTTCCACCCAGCTAGAGAGTTAATGAAACCCTTATGAAGCAGAGACCTTCTCTTGCTCACCCCTGAGCCTACCCACAGTGCACCGCATAGTGACTAGGGCCCATTGGATGTTGGTACCAATTCACCAGTGTTAGCCCACAAGCCTTGACGTTATCAGCTTGTGTAACAATAACAACTAACATCTACTGAGTGCTTACTATGGGCCAGGCACTCTGTGGTAAGCATTTTACATACTTCAAGTGTTCTCAGCCCTGGCTACTCATTAAAATCATTTGCGGGAGCTTTTAAAAAGTACTGACATCCCAATTCCATCCTAGTCCAAAGAGATCAGATTTCCAGAGGTGGGGCCAGAACACAGGTGATTTTACAAAGTTGCTCAGGTGACTCCATTGGGCAGCCAGGGTCAAGAATCGCTGACATAGATTATCTCATTTAATTCTCCCACCTATGAGGTAGGGACGGTTATTATCCCCTTTGCAGATGGAAAAAGCCAAGGCACAGAGGGACCAAGTCTCTTGCCCATGTTTATACAAGTCATAAGCAGTGGAGTCAGGATCGGGAACCCAATATGGTTGACTCCACAACCCATAGCTCTCTCCCAACTCCCATTTACAAGGAAATCTCAGGCTAAAACTATGGGGCAAAGATAGAATATGTAAGTGTCCTAAGTGTTATACAGCAATTTGATCATTTAAAAAGTGGGCACAAACACAGCAAATCTTTTCTATTTAAAAAGTGGGAACAGGTTTCCATCTTGACTTATACACTCAGGGCCTCTGTGACCCAGTTCAAATCACTTTACCTCTGGGAGCCTTAACCTCTCACAATGATAATGATGTCACCCTTGCAAGAGTATTGGGAAGGTGCTCTGTAAACCCTAAACTACTTTAAAAATGAAAAGAGATGCTTCCCATACCTCAGTTCCTTACCCTCATTTTATAGGAAAGACACCAGAATCAGATTGGGTAGAGCCAGGACTCCAACCTTGACCTGTCTGACCCCAGAGTCCATCTCAAGATGCAAACTGCCTAACGCAATGTTGTAATCAGTTGAGAACCAGCTTGAAAAGTGTTATTAGCAACAGAATCTGTAGTGATTGCGGAGGGATGTGGAAATTAGGTTTTTCTGTAAAGAGGTGCTTTTGAGATGGCCATGGCAGCAGCTATGGGGGCTGGGGGGAGCCCTTCTCCTCTCCCACACTAAGCCCCTACCTCACCGCTCCCAGCCAGTAACTCTCTGTCACTCTTGGCTTTGTTCCATGGGCTAAAGTGAACACAGAAATGCAGCCTCTTCCAAAGAGAGCTTGGCATCTCAAGTTCTCAGGTGAAATCCATGTGCCAGTCCCTCAGCCTTCTTTCTTCTTCCCTCCCACAACTCACACAAACCTGGCACATAGTAGGTGCTCACAAAATGTTTGTTGAATGAATAATTAATCCCTGGGAGTTAGGAGGAGGTGGAGGGTGGTGAAAGATACATCGACACTCCTTCCCTCTGAGGCCAAGTGCCACCTACAGCATCACATACAAACGGGCGTTTTATACCTTTGCCTCACTCGGTCACAGTTTCCACCTTAAACAGCTCACCTTGACTCAACTTTGTCTTTTTTCTTCCCTTATGACTGCCTTACCTACTGAGGACACTTTGGCCCTGGTCCTCAGCATTTTTTTTGATTTGACCCTTTCTTGCCCTTCTCCATGAGCTGCTCTGGCTCTGTAGCCACGCAGAGTACAACCATCAGCTGGTTCAGCTTAGGCTCCAGGTTTACCTGGCCCCGTGGTAGGTCTCACATGGCTGCTGACAGTACAGGCATGGGAAGGCAGCGAGTGGGGTGAGAGGGGAGGGGACTTGAGTGGGTAAGATGCATCCACAGACCACAGTTCATAAGCATCTCCCCCGTTCACCCTCCCCAGTTAGAACACTATTGAGGCTTGCAAGCCCCCTTTATAAAAAACAGTCCTCACAAGAATTCAGCCTCATTAAAGATCTACTCAGACACTGTGGCAGGTCAAAAGCTTGGGCTGTGGAGTTAGACTGTCTGGGGCTCAAATGCCAGTTTCACTACTTAAGATGTTGGGCAAGTTGTGCCTTAGCTTCCTCTCTGTAAGATGGGAGAGTAGTATCTGCATTATATATAGGGTGCTGCCACATGTTTCAGCTATTATTATTACTGTTATTAAAATATTAGAGCAACACCTGGCTGAATGCTTGAATGGGGGATGTTTTTGGGAAAAAGGAAGGAAGGAAGGAAGGAAGGAAAGAAGGGGAGAAAGAAAGAGAGAAGGGCTTCTCTGTTGGCGCAGTGGTTAAGAATCCGCCTGCCAATGCAGGGGACACTGGTTTGAGTCCTGGTCTGGGAAGATCTCACATGCCGCGGAGCAACTAAGCCCGTGCGCCACAACTACTGAGCCTGTGCTCTAGAGCCCGCAAGCCACAACTACTGAGCCCGTGAGCCACAACTACCGAAGCCTGCGCGCCTAGATCCCGTGCTCCACAACAAGAGAAGCCACCGCAATGGGAAGCCCGTGCACTGCAACGAAGAGCAGCCCCCACTCGCCACAACTAGAGAAAGCCTGCGTGGCAACAAAGACCCGATGTAGCCAAAAATAAATAAATAAAACAAATTTATTAAAAGAGAGAGAGAGAGAGAAAGACAGAAAAAAAACAGTATAAAGAAGAGAAGAAAAGCAAAGAAAAACATCACATTTCTTGCGCGCCACCTTTGCCCCAAGAACATTCCTTCCTGCTCCACCATCAGGACCACTTGCAGGTCCTCACATGCTCCGTGCTTTATCTGGTCTAGGGCCACTCCCACACGCTGCTTCCTCTGCTCCTCCTCCCCTCTAGCCTTCTGTCAGCTCACAGGTTGATCTCTTTAGACCCCCTGCACCACCCCAGACTAGGCTGGGTGCCCGCCCTCCCATCCCTCTTCCCACGACTGCGGCCCTGTGACTGGTCCCCCCCTCACCCCGCACCAAGAACTAAGGGACAGCCAGCCTCTCAGACCTAGTGAGTCCTGGCCTGCCTTTTTTTTTTTTTTTTTGCGGTACGCGGGCCTCTCACTGTGGTGGCCTCTCCCGTTGCGGAGCACAGGCTCCGGACGCGCACGCCCAGCAGCCATGGCTCACGGGCCCAGCCGCTCCGCAGCATGTGGGATCCTCCTGGACCGGGGCACGAACCCGCGTCCCCTGCATCGGCAGGCGGACTCTCAACCACTGCGCCACCAGGGAAGCCCTGGCCTGTCTTCTTGATTGAACCCAACCAATGTCTTCTCATCCCCACCGTTGCCCAACCTTCTGGTAGAAAGAAACCAGGAAGAAAACGGAAAAAGAAGAAAGACGGAAAGATGCAGAGGCGGCTCTTCTCTTTCCTCTCCACCCCCTCCCACCTTTGAACTGAGTCTGTTTAATTTGAAACCATTTCAACCTTAAAGAAAACATCCAAGAACAGCACAAAGAACTTTTTTCCCCTGGAGCATTTAAGAGTAAGTGGTTGACAGGATATCCCATCACCTTGAGCACTTTACTGTTTTTCCTACAAACAAGGATATTCTCTTATGTAACCACAATGTAACAATAAGACTTAGGAAATTAACATTAATACATCTAATCCTCAAACCCTATTCAAGTTTTGACAATTGTTCCTTTACGGCCAAAAAGTCTAGTTTAGAATCACAGTGTTTCCCTTAGATTTTATGTCTCATTGGCCTCCTTCAATCTGAAGCAGTCCCTCAGGCTTTCCTTGACTTTTATGACTTTGAAAGCTCTGAAGATGACATGTCCGTGATTCTGTAAAATGTCTGAGTTTGTCTGATGTTTCCTCAGGATTAGATGCAGGTTATGCACCTTGAGCAGGAATATCACAGAAGTGATGCTGTATTCTTCTCATTGCATCCTGTCAGGGGGCACAGAATTTCAGTTCAGATTTGTCCCATTACTGGTGTCTGCCAGACTTCTCCACTCTAACATTCCTGGTTTCCTCTTTGTTAAGTTATTAAATATTTGAGGGCAGGTACTTTGAGATTATATAAACATCCTGTTCTTTATCAAACTTTCCAATTATCCATTCATTTACTTAGCTAGCATAGGTATTTATTTATATCAAACGACCTCTAATTTCCCATTTTACTTAATGGGTTATAATCCACTACTGTTACAACTCTGTGGGAACTTAGACCCCTGTGTATTTGTGCTTGGTCTTCTTCTTGTGTTGATGTTATATTTGAGTTTTAATTTTCCCTGATTTTTAAAATTTAACATGACTATTTTGTTTTATGTTTTTCTTAACACCACTTCATATTCTTTATGGGAATTGGCAAGGACCAAGCAAGCAAAAGGAAAGGCGATGTGGTGAGACTGAAACTTAAAAGAGTTTTTGAAGCTTGAAAAACCATGTATAGTTTTTGTCCTAAGTGCCAGAAACTGGAATTCACTTCTGGGGGTGAACCACTTCTTTTGTCTTAGAAACATCTATGTGATGATTTTCATTGTATTGCAAATGTAAAGCAATAATAATAACAACAATAATAATATAGCCTTGTACAGAGCTGCTTCTGGGCCAGATGGTTCTAAACACTTTACATGTATTAACTCATCTAATCCTCACAGCAATCCTATAAGGTAGGTACTATTATTTATCCCCATTTTACAGGGGAGACATCTGAGGTACCCAGAGTTTAATGACTTGCCTGACATCAGGAGTAAGTGGTGGAGCCAAAACTCAATCTCGGGCTGTCTGACCTGAATCCACCTTCATAACTACAATGCCAAACTAATCTAGAGGAGAACTGGGTCTGGATTTGGGTCAACTGGGACTCGTACAGGGCATTCTCTTGAGGGGGAACTAAAATGGCCCTTGAGGTTGGGAAGGGAGGCTGATGCCCACCAAGTGTGAAAGCAGGGAACTAACAAGGATGAGTTTGGGCTTCTGGGCCCTGAGTATAGCCAAACTTAAAAGCCAGTTATGTAGGACCTCTGTGTTACGATTCCCTTCTCTAGCTCCCCAAGCTTTCAACAACATCTTACTACCATTGTCGCTTAGCCTAAGCTGTGATGTGGGGTATTAAGGGATGGGCTCCAAGCATGAAGCAAAAGTAGGGAAGCAGCTGCCTGAGGGAACAGACGAGGGAACAGATCCATAGTCTAGATCCAGGTAGCCAAGGTGGCAAGCAACAGCCAGGAGCTTTTGATACCATAATAATTGCCCAAGGATTCCCTCAGATTCTTAGGTGGTCAACCTGGCAGAAGCCTTGTCTTTCTGTAGTTACGGAAAAATTAACTCCTCTTTAATAATCTGCAAACAATACTTTCCAACTAAAAAGATGGGGGGCACCCTTTGAGAAGTCAGACTTTACAGCGTCCTGTGATTTCTAGCACTAGATGGATGAGGCTGTGGTTCATTCCTCTACCCAACCATGACTTAAGAGCTGGGATCTGGGACATCTGCCAACTTTTTCCTTGGAGTGGATTCTTCTTTTGCACGGCACATATCACAATTGCTGGCAGAGGAAGAAGGCAAGGTGAATCTTTTCTCTCAGTGTACAAAGAAATGCGGTAAGTGTGTTATTGCATCTAGAGTCCCCGCAACAGAGGCCTTGTCAAAGAGGTAATGAGGGCCAGTGACTGGACACATGATAGACGGTACAGAGTAGGACCCAAGTGAGACCACTAAAAGCCAAACACAAAAAAGGCAAGGGTAGAGAAATCAGATCCGGGAAGCGGGTTTACCGAGCAACACAGCTGGTATGAAGGAAGATTCCTCCAAGCAACATGGACTGGAACAGCAGGGCCTGTTCAAGTACCTTCTGACTCATCAGATTTCTACGTGGAGCCACAGATGTGTTTAATTGTATACACTGAGACCGATTTGCACACTGTAAGAATGCACGAACCCAGCTGCCTAAGCCCCATAAGCATGGTAGAGATGTAAGAGTGAGTGTGGGAGAACCTGGCTGCCGTTCCCGGAGCTCTGCTCTCACTGGTGTCCTGATTCCACAGCCGCAAGACAAGACTCAGTCCTGCAGCTTTCATCTGGGGTTGCAGCCCAGTCACCCATCATTCACCACTCCCTGATTTTTCTTCTGCACTATGGAAGGCTCTTCTGGGTAGTGGAGACTGTTGTTCAGAGTCTGGGTGTAATTATCACAAAACAGCCCTCTGACTTTAGGGGAAAAAAAAATAAATGGACTTTGGACGATATAAGGAGATGATAGCTAACCAGTCCTGCACCCAAAACTGCAATTAGAGCAATTCTGATGTCACTATTAATCATGCCGATTTATGTTTTGAAAGGAAACCAAATGATGAATATAATGATTATTCCTGTTTCTGCTTCCCCCCTCTTTCTCCTCAAAAACTGGCAATAACACTAAAGTCAAATTAAACATGTGTTTGAAAAATAAGCTGGTGTGCTGATGACAGCTGCGCTGGACTTACAAACGCACCACAGCTGTCAAACTCTAAATTAACAATGATTTTCATTTATGAATAGTATAGAACTAAGATATTATGGAGCTTTTTCTTCTCTACTTTCCTGGCTTCCAGGGGCTGTTAAATGCAAAATGTTGGGGAAATGCCCAAGGGAAAATGTAGCTGAAATCAGCCCTCAATGATTAATAATGGAAGGAGTGGGGGACATTCTTTCTTCTTTCTTAATCTCATTTCTTCACTGGCTTTAGTTTGGGTAGTCTCTGTGGCAAGCAGGCTTGCAGGAAGGCAAATAATTCAGGGACAATTCTTTGATTAGTGGTTGGAAATGAATGGTGATGGAGCTGTGAACACCTCTGAAGGAATGTCATCTTCTACAGCGCTGAGGACCCTCTGCTCATCTTTCCAGCATCCTTTGTGTCTTCAGTGGACTTCCGCCCATTGTTCTACCAGATGAAGTAATGAATGACCAGGTATATGACTCTGTTACCCTGTGGTTACATACTGGGTATAAAAAGATCTAATCAAGCCATTTTGGTGACGGGATAAGATATGCCAACCTGTTTTACACTTACTTCATGAGATCGGCCAAGATGGCAGAGTAGAAAGAACCTGAGTTCACCTCCTCTCATGGGCACACCAAAATCACAACTATTTGCAGAACAACCATCAATGAAAAAGACCAGAACCTACCAGAAAAGATCTTCTACAACTAAAGACATCAAGAAGGAACCACATGGGATGGGGTAGGAGGGGCGGACTCACGATAGAGTCAAGTCCCATACCCCTGGGTGGGCGGATAATTATACTGGAGAATTACATTGCAGAGGTTCTCCCACAGGAGTGAGACTTCTGAGCCCCATGTCAGGCTATCAAACCTGCGGGTCCTGCACTGAGATGAGCCCCCAGAGCCTTTGGCTTTGAAGGTCAGTGGGGTTTGATTTCAGGAGCCCCGAGGGACTGGGGGAAACAGACTCCAGTCTTAAAGTGAGCACGCAAAATACCACGAGCTCCAGGTCCCAGGGCAAAAGCAGCAATTTGATAGGGTCCTCCTACCTGCTGGTTTTGGAGTATCTCCTGGAGGGGGTGGAGGAAGGGTGTGGCTCACCCTGGGGACATAGACCCTGGCAGTAGCCATTCTTGGGAGCTACTTCTACCATGTGGATGCTGGTGCTGGTCGACGCTGGTGCTGGCGGGCGCCATTTTGAAAATCTCCCTCCAGCTCATTAGTGCCAAGACCTGGCCTCACGCAATAGCCTGTAGGCTCTGGTGCTGGGATGCCTCAGGCCAAGCAACTAACTGGGACACACACACACAGCCCCACCCATCAGCAGGCAAGCGGCCTAAAGACTTCCTGAGCCCACAGCTGCCTCTGGACATGGCCCTGCCCACCAGAGGGCCCAGGACCCAGCTCCATCCATTGGTGGGCAGACACCAGTCCCAGAATCCCCTGGGCCCTGGCCCTGCCCTTAGGAAGACTCCACTAGCCTCTAGACCAGCCTCATCCACCAGGGGGCAGACACCAGATGCAAAAAAACCACAGTCCTGCAGCCTGAGGACCCAGCCTGTAGCAGGCCAGACCCAGCCCTGGGTCCCAGCCGTGCCCACTAGCAGGCCAATACACTTACTTCGTGACCTTGAGAGACGAAGTAGGTGTGGAAACATCTCTTTGTCCTTTTCTACCCTTGTCCCAGGGCTGTCACTGTCCTACCTGGGGAAGGGGTGAGGCTCAGGAATGGAGGAACACGTCTACTATATATTCCCTGGTTAAAAAAATATGTACATGGATTGAAAGGTTAATGTAGATATGATACCATCTGATGATTTTTCATTGTTGCATTTTTATCCTGTGACCATTTCATGTCAAAAATATCCTGGGGCAGGGCTTCCCTGGTGGCGCAGTGGTTGAGAGTCCGCCTGCCAATGCAGGGGACACGGGTTCGCGCCCCGGTCTGGGAAGATCCCACATGCCGCGGGGCGGCTGGGCCCGTGAGCCATGGCCGCTGAGCCTGCGCGTCTGGAGCCTGTGCTCCGCAACGGGAGAGGCCACAGCAGTGAGAGGCCCGCGTACCGCAAAAAAAAAAAAATGTCCCGGGGCAAACAAATTGTGGTATATACATGTAATGGAATATTATTCAGATATAAAAAGGAATGAAGTATCAATACATGCTATAACATAGATGAACCTCAAAAACATCATGGTAAGTGAAAAAAGTCAGATGCAAAAGATCACATATTTGATTCCATTAATATGAAATATCAATAATAGGTAAATCCGTAGAGACAGAACGCAGATTGGTGGTTGCTAGGGGCTGCAGGGAGAGGAAAATGGGGTTCCTGCTTGTGAGTGAAGGGTTTTACTTTGGAGCAATGGAAATACTTTGGAACTAGACAGAGGTGGTGGTTACACAACATTGTGAATGTACTAAATGCTACCAAACTGATGGCTTTAAACTGGTTAATTTCATGTTATATGAATTTAATTTCAATTTTTAAAATGTCCACAGGATCTAAACATCATGTTTTGATCCCACCACGATCAGGGCCTGGAATATCTTGGCAATCCCTGCTCCATCACTGGGATAGGACTGGGACTGGTCTTGCTGCCAGGGCTCTGGGTCCCTGTGCATGACTGGGGTGGGCCATTCACTCGCACATGCCCACCGGGTTGTGGTCACACCGCTGCCCCTTGCAGTGTGGGTTTCAGTGTTCCATCTGAGCCTGTTTCCTGCTGTGCCTGGAGCGCCTCCACAGCACGTACTTCCTTTTAATTCTTCCCAGTTTTCTCCCCAGGGGCTGGATCCTACACCTGGGACTCCAGCTGCTGAACGAAACTCTGCCGACATTGGACTGCTCCCTTGGAACTATGCCACTGCCAGCCTCCCAGGAAGCCCTGGCATCTGGATTCCACCTGTTGGATGACATGTCTTAGAGTATCTAAGTCTTCCTGAACCAAGCACATGCTGCCCTTTTTTTTTTTTTTCGGTACGCGGGCCTCATTGTTGTGGCCTCTCCCGTTGCGGAACGCAGGCTCCTGACGCGCAGGCTCAGTGGCCATGGCTCACGGGCCCAGCTGATCCGCGGCATGTGGGATCTTCCCGGCCAGGGCACGAACCCGTGTCCCCTGCATCGGCAGGAGGACTCTCAACCACTGCGCCACCAAGGGAGCCCTCATGCTCCCCTTTTAACCATAGTCTTGGTTTCTCCAACTGCTCTCACAAGAACCAGCCTCTTCTACTGGTCTGGGGTTTCCCACCCCCTTTTCTGTAGATTCCTTGCTTCCACCCCTAGTTAGCATTGCTGAGGTTCTAGCCAGCCTCAAGGGAGAGCCACCCTGACTTATGACAAAGGAGCCTGTGGTTCTTCTCAATAGCTAATGCCAGAAAAATTGCAGGGTAAGCTACACTTCAGCCACATCAGATCCTTCTAATCCTGCCAGATTCCTCTAAATCATACACAGAGTCAACAGATGTGGGTTTTCTGTGTTATTTCCTTCCAAGATAAAAAGAGTTGGTGAGCTCCATGAAGTTACAAAATCTTATGAGTTCTGGCTAATCCCTCCTAATACTCATCTCTATCCTCACTAACAAGTCTTTCTCTTGCCAGGTCCTTGGGTTTGTTTTCCATTTTCCATTTTCTAAAGGACATTTAGTTTCCTCACTTGGGAGCAACACATCCCGGACCCAGGCAGTCCTGTGCCTCTCCAGGCTTCAGAGACCAAGTGAGGCAGAAGGTGGGGGTGTGCGGGTCAGTGTAGCTTAGTGGTGATTAGTTAACAACAAGGGCTTTGGAGTCAAGTGGAAGTGGGTTTAAGACCCAGCTCTATCACTAAACTGCTTTATTACCCTGAATACAAACTCTCTAAACTTCAGTTTTCTCATCAAGAAAATGGGAAGAATATAGTGAAGACCCTACAGGGCTTTTATGAAGATTAAGTAAAATAAGGCATGCAACGCACCTAGCATAGTTCTTGGCGATAAATGTAAGCTACTTATACTACTCTTCATACTAACTGCTGCAAGCTACTTATACTACTACTCATACTAACTGATGCATTGAGCATCTCTATACGCCTCTTCACATCCTCTCATCCCAACTCTGATTCCATCCACTGTTGCTATGAGCAGCTCTGTCCACTGTTAATTAGATGATACACACCTTGTCTGTGTGGTGTACCTCTTGCTTCTTGTCCCAGAGCTTCTCTTGATGCTGCAGTACATGTTCAGAACCTGATGAACATTCACACACCTGCAGCCCAGAGCGCAGGGGCATTAATGCCTGTGGGGCTACCCTTGATCAATGGAGGATGAAAACCAATGGATGATGGCTTCCCCCTTCATTCCTGGGCACGCTGCTCTGAGACACATGTCATATGGCTTCTCCAAAGGTCCCAGCAGGGGCAAGCATCGACTGCCTACGGTGATGACCCGGTCAATAACAATTGACCAAATAACCCCCATCCCCACTGCCCCCACCTTCTCCCTGGGATCACTCCCCAAATAAACTCCCTGCACACAAGCCTTTGTCTAAGCTGGGCTTTTAGGAGAACCCAGGCCAAGAATCAGCAGTTATTGAGTTCCTGGCACTGGGGTATATACTTTAGAGCAGGGGTCAGTACATTTTTTTCTATAAGGTGCCAGATAAAAAATATTTTAGACTTTGTAGGCTATAAGGTCGCTATTGCAACTTCTCAATTCTGCTGCTGTAGCGTGAAAGGGGCCCTAAACAATCCAGAAATGAACGAACCTGGTTGTGTTCCAATAAAACCTTCTTTATAAAAAAAGGCAGTGGGCCAGACGTGGCCCACAGACTGTGGTTTGCCAACCCCTACATTAGGGCCACACAGATGAGTAAAATTGATCCCCTCCTCCATGAAGCTTGCAGCCTTGGGTGGGAGGAGGAGCAACAAATGAGGCTGCAAAGGTGTCTGCAAACATCACTAAGGACCTTGGACCCCTCGCGAAGGAATTTTGGCTTCATTCTTTGGTGATGGGGAACACTGAATACGTTCTCAGATCTAGTAGCAGCTGCAGCTGGGAACAGGCTATTTCACGTGCAAGAAATGAATTGCTCGTTTTTAATATTTCTGTGAATCCCAGTCCTGCCAGAGGGCTGCCTCCCCTGCAATCCATGACCAAACTTCCCATCAGATGGCCAAGTTCCCTTATCTGTTACCCTTGAGGCCAGAGGTATCTCAGAATTCAGAATATTTTTGGATTTCAGAAAGATAATACAGGGCACTTTGCATATATTTTGTAACATCCCCATCAGGGTCTGGGGCAGCATCAAACACATTAATATTTACACTAAAAGACTATAAATAACTTCAAGTCAGTTCAAGGCAGGTTTGGGTCCTAAATGAGTTAAGAAAATATCTTTTGGATTTTAGAGCTTTTTGGGTTCCAGAAATGCAGATGAAGGACTGTGGACTTGATGTGTTTTGTGTTTCACCCCTAGACTGTGACATTCTCAGGGACAGTCTCTGAATCCTCATTGACTGCATACAGTAGGTGCTCCATAAATGTTATCAAGAGAGTGAGTAGACGAGAATGGCAAGAGAACATTGTTCACGGAGGGATTCAGTGGAAGAAGAGGCTGGTCAGGGACTGGTAAAGGACATAGGGAGACTTAAATGCTCTGATCAGGATTCCGGACTTGATCTGGAAGGTGATGCAGAGCCCCCTTCAAGTTTGCTATGTAAGCGGTGTGACTCAGCTGCGCATGAGGACAGCAATTCTTATACCAGTAAGAGGCAGAATCACAGGGCAAGGAACTAGTGTGAGCAGTACAAGGTTCCTGCAATAGTGAGGCAAGAAGTGCCTGTGAAAAAGGCAGTGAATGTAAAGAAACTGAGAGAAAGAAGAGGCAGTTATGGTAACTAATCATGTTGGGGGAGAAGGAGAAGTTGCAGGTGAACCTGACCTGCCTGAGATGGTAGAGTACAGTACTAAGATCACAGACTCCAGAACCCAGATGCTTCTCTGTTTAAATCCCAGCTCTGTCACTTACCCTGTGACCTTAGGGAAGTTACTTAACCTCTCTGTGCCTTAGCATCCTCTTTAGTATCCACTTCATAGAGTTGCTCTGGGGATTAAACGAGTATCTATAATGCACCTAGACCAGGGCTTGGCTCTGGGCTGTTATTACTGCCTGCAACCAATCATTGTTTCATACGGTTGAATTCCCCAAATGGTTCACCAAGTGACTATCTCCTCCAGGGTAAGGCAACCCACATCTCAAAACCCTCCCAAGAAGTGACAAGTGGGTGTCAGAAGTCTAGTAATAAATGTATGCAATGAAGGTATGGAAAGACAAGATCACTTCCAGGGACAAAACTTTTATCAGACTTAAGGGGATAGGACTTCCCTCTGATGGGGTCTGTAAACATCTATTCTATTCACAGAGGCTTTTTCTTTCAATCAGTCACCACTTTGCTGTAACAGTTTGCAGCGTTGAAGCATGCCACGGAAACTTTAAGTGCTGGGTCATTCATTTGTAGGGAGAAGGCTATAAGGAGGGATGTCTCAAAACCCTGTAATTTAGAAATGTTCAGATCTTTGCATCCAAAGGGAAAATGGAAATGGTGTCAGGTTTGTGCCAAAAGGAAAGTTGTAATTGCGGTGTGCTTCCCTTCCCAGCCCTCCTGGGCAAAGGAACATGACCAGCTACGTGGGCTTCAGAGCTGTCATCTCCAGACATCTAGCAGGCTCTGCAGCTTACAATACCAGTCTGCCTTCTCCCAGGAATATTACCCAAACACAGCAACACGAACGCCCATTTCTGAAAGTGAGGGCTCTGCAACGAAGTTAGTGTCTCCCCTTTCATCTTCCCTGGAATTTGCTGCCAGACGTAAGCACCCAGACTAACTTTTTAGTGAATCTTCCTTCTAGCATGTCAGTCCACTGTTTAATCCACTAATGGCTCCCTTGTTCCTCTTGAATCAAGTTCAACCTCTTCATCTTGACACTGGAGAACCTGCATGATTTAGCAATGGATTTCGGCCCCCGATGACCTTCTAATCTCACCAAGTCTGTCTGTTTACTGTCTCCCAGTGCTGCCATATTTACTCTCACCTCTAAGTTCTCACGTTAGTTTCACTCTGTTCACACCCTTCACCTGGAATGACCTCTTCCCTTCTGTCCATTTATCCGCAGCCTACTACTGCCTTCAAGATATAAACTAACCTTTCTAAGGAGCTCTGGTGCTCCCATTATTACATTCTTCATTCATCTAGTTTCTGACTAACCATGTTTAATCTGTCCCCAGTTCATGTCTGTCTTGGGTTGGCTAAGTTTTGCATACGTATTTTTATTTACACCACAACTAGACTTCAGGAAAGTGTCTTGAAAGTCAGGATCCTTGTTTATACTCTGAGTCTTTCTCAGTGATGGTCAGCTCTGGACACATGGAATACTGGTTGTGATTGGTTTCTCCAATACCACCTTCCACAAGAAAAACAAGGAAACTTTCTCATCTAGATAAAGGGTATTTCTCAACTTGATTCAAGGCATCAGTTTGATACCTGTACTTCCTGTTATACTTAAAAGTGAATTATAAGAGTATTCCCATTAAAATCAGGAATAAGCATGAATACCACTATTTAATATTGTACTAGAGGTGATAGATAATAAACTAAAACATTAAAAAGATACAAAGGTATATTTATTCATTATTTCCCCCCCAAATGAAAAATAAGCATTAGAACTATTAAGAGAGTTCAGCACTGTCTAAACTCAAACTCAAGGTACAAGAATCAACAGCTTTCCTAAACACAAGCAATCAATGATTAGAAACTTTAACAGGAAAAAAGAGCCCATTCACAAAAGCAATAAAAGTATAAAATACCTGCGGGGGAAAAAAAGCCTTACAAGAATGTTTAATTCAAATGAGGAAAAATTACATGACTTTCCTGAAGGACATAAAAGACCTGAAGAGGGGATATTCCGTATTTCTAACTGGGAAAACACATTGTACGTTCCTACGATATAAAAACATATTGTAGGGTTTGCAACACCATTCAAAATCCCAATATACGTTTTTATTAAACACAACACAAACTCATTCTATGATTCGTCTGGAATTATGAATCTGCTTGAGTGGTCATGAACATTTTGAACCAGAAGATTAATGAGCGATGACTTGCTATCAAAACATAAAATAAAATTTTGCTATAAAATGGTGTGGGTTTCGTGCAGGGATAAAAAGATCAACAGAACAGAACAGACATGTATAAAAATTTTATATTTGTTAAAGTAGCATTTCAAACAATAAGGGAAAGGACAGACTATGTGATAAATGGATGTGAAACAACTACCTAGCCATTTTGAGAAAAATAGGTAGATTTTCATTTCCCAGCTGTGTGGACAGCTCTGGTCTTTCCCTCCAGCTACTTCCTTCAACCTTCTGTACCCTGTTCTTTGCGGGAGAGGAGAATCTGTGTGAACTCTATCAACGAGGCTTCGTTGTCCTCGTGGTGGGAGTCAAGGTCAAAAGGGAGAATCGACAGGGAATCAAGACTGGGATCCCTGTGGGTCACCTCAGGCTAGTAGCTTCCCTTAACTGAAGTTCTCAGCCCCTGGGAGGTGGTGGTCTTCTCTGCCCCGTCCTCTGCACGCTCCTTTCGCCCCTTCAGACATGGGTGCTAAAGGCTCCTCTCACTTTTATTTTGGCCACACCATCACAATCAGACCCCTGATTCAACGACCCTTTGGCACCTCATGCGGAGCATGCCATCTAGTTTTTCTTGAGGCTTATTGATACCATATTATTCACAAAATTAAATTCCAGGAAGATTAAAGACCTAAATTTATTTTTAAACCTATAAAAATATTAACAATATGGGAATATATTTATAACCTTGGGTGTAGGAAGATTATTTTTAGACAAGATACAAATCAAAATTCATAAGAGGAAGGATGGATACATTTGACTAAAACAAAATTCCAAATTTTTGGATGATTAGATACTCATAAGCAAAGTTAAGAAAGATGGAGAGGAATATTTGAAATTTATAACAAAGTGTTATTATCTGTACCATATAAGGATCAATTTTAAACATATAGTTTAAATATATTAAATTATATAGTTACATATGTTTATATATAAAATACATAATATAAAATATATTTTATACATATAATATACACATATATTTTATATATAAATATATGGAAATATATAAACATCAATTTTTAAAAGAAACATTATTAGAATAATGGACAAGAATATGAATGGGCCATTTACAAAGAGGAAATAAAAATGGAATAAATATTTGAAAAGATTCTTAATTTAAATTACTAATAATCAGGAAAATATAAATTACCACAAGACACCATTTTTAACCATCAGATGGGCAGAACTTTAAAGAATGATAAACATCAAGAGCTGTTGAGGAACTTCCCTGGTGGTCCAGGGGCTAAGACTCCACACTCCCAATGCAGGGGGCCCGGGTTCAATCCCTGGTCAGGGAACTAGATCTCACATGCCACAACTAAGAGTTCACATGCCGCAACTAAAGATCCCACATGCCACAGCTAAAGATCCCACATGCCACAACTAAGACCTGGTGCAGCCAAATTAAAAAAAAAAAAAAAAAAAGAGTTGTTGAGCAAGTAAGGAAACAGGCTCTCTTGTTCACAGTCAGGGAGAGTGTTTAAGTTGGCAAGCTTTTTGGAGGAAAATCTGGCAGTGTCTATTAAAATTATAAATGTCCATCCCTTATGATCCTACTTCTTGGCAGCTACCATGGATAAAAACTTGCATATTTGCTCAAAGAGGTATGTATAAGGATGTTTATTATAGCATTATTGGTAATAGTAAAAAACTGGAAACAATCTAAATGTCCATCAACTGTGGAATAACTAACACATTTGCACAGTAGATTATATGCAACAGTTTAAAAACAGAGATCCATATGTTCTGACCTGGAAATATCTCTAATACCTTTTACTTAGTGAAAACCTATTTAATTTCAGGAGATCACGTAGACCATGATACCATTTGTGTAAAGGTTACTTGTATGTTTTTTTATATGTGTATAAACTCACAGATAAAAGTCTAACAAATACACGCCAAATTGATATCTATTGTTACTTTGGGGTAGAAGACTGTGGGATTTATTGGGAGAAATGTCAGGGATTTTTCACTTTTTTCGTATTCTGCATTTTTCTGTATTTCACTATTTTCTGTATTGTTTGAAATTTTACAATGTGAATGTATTTACATCTTACCTATAAAATGATCTCTTTAGTGAATAATTATAGATTACATTTAATTCCTTCAGAAAAAGATAAAAGAAAGGAAGAACATGGGGCTTTAGCATTAAATGCAAGTATGACTTCAAGAAACTTGCCTAATTCACTGAGACTTGTCTCCTCCTGCATAAAAGGGGGAAGTTTGTTGTGAAGATTAAATTAGACAAAGCCCGCTAGATGTGCAGCTGACTTCATGGTAGACAGTACTGGTTGTCCCTTTCTTTCTCCTCCATTTGGCCTGTGAGAACCTTTAGGGCCAAGATCTTAACTTCAGTTGCCTGTACACTTTGGATGTCTGTGCAAATAGAAGCTCAGTTACATTTACTGAAAGAATGAGTGACTGAACAAGCCACATTTGTTTACTGTTAATGGATAAACATATGTTCACATATGTTCATTGTTAACGGTAAACAAGAGATGCCTTTTTGGCTTCCAACAGGAAGATCAAAGGCTTCTGGTTTGTGAGAACAATAAGTCAAAGAAAACCAGAGATCTACACCAAAGGGATAAGGGTTTTAGAGCAGGAAGGTTCATCACACAGATCTGATATTGGAGAGCCCCTCTGTGGAGTGATAGGGCTGCCATGGGCAGGGGTGTGGGTACTGGAAAGCCAAGCTGAGAACCCGGTCTCCAGGCTGAGACTGAATATACTAATGGACAAAGGCCTGGCTGTATATAACAGTGACGATAGAACTCTGACCCACAACCTCTGCAGTAAATGGCCTGGGAAACCAAACCACAACGTCTGTAGCCATTAGTCCAGAACAGTTAGGACTTGGGCAACGATGTCAACTCTCTAATTTTGCCCCACTGCCTCCTCTATTTCCATCTCAGGACCAGTCAGAGAAAGCCTAATATGCTCTCCAAACCAATCACATCAGATGCTCCATTTCTAGTTAGCCCACCCTCAGCTTCCCCATGCCAACAAATCTCCAGTGAGAAAGTACCCACAATCTTCTCTTATTTTTCACTGTAAAGCTTTCCCACTCCTCTGCCTGCCTTTGAGTCTCTGTCAAATGCTAGTGATGGCAGCTGACTTCCTTGCTACATAGCAAGCTCTGAATAAATAGCCTCTTTTCTCAGTTCAGTGGTCTTCGTTTATTCCCACAAGGCCTTCTCCCACATTGCAACTAGATACTAGATACATGTTATATATTGGGACTTCTTATACATAAATTCTACTTCTAAATTTAAAACAAATCACCAATGTAGATTAGTGCCAAAAGCCAAACGTCTCAAGGAATCTGAGGAAGGATGCTCAGCTTGCATTAAACTAAGAAAAAAATAAATGATGTCCATACAGATGGCAGCAAAAAGAGGCCAAAGACAAGACTGCGTCTGGACAATGGACAGAGGCTTCCAGAAATCTCTGCAAGCTTTCTTTTTCTCCCATAAGGCAGGAACAGCTGGGTCCAGAAACTGCAGGGACTGGAGAGCCTAGATGGAATGCCTCCTTATCAGTCTCTCCTCAGGGCTGGGCTGTAGTTGTAAGTCTTTAGAAATGTCCACCTGCCACAGGTTCAGACAAATGAACCAAATATATACATAAGGCCTTAGGGGATTTAAAGAAGTAGAAGATGGTTGGGAAGTTCCCAGCCCCTAACTCCAGGAAAAAGGGTTTCTTGGATGCTGGCATTGGAGCCTTGCCTATCTATCTACCCATGACTCTTTGCCTGTCTGAAATCCTAAAATTCTCAGCATCACTCTATAGAGCCTTAAAATGTATTTAAAACAGGTTATAGCCACATTTCTCAAACTACTTAATGTTAATAGATGTCTCAGCAAAAAAAGGAGCTTTGCAGTCAAGTTTGGGAAATGCTGGGTGAAACCAAGTTAAACAGACTTCTTTTTTGGCAGGACTTTGCAAAACCTTCAATATGCTAATATATGTTGTGAATCTGCAAGAAGGAGATATATAGCATACAGCATCTTCCAAAGTTACTTAACCATAGAAATTGATTTCCTGCCCACCTATTTACATCTCCCTGAACATCATTCTATAACATACAACTTTGGAAGCACAGGTTTGAGATAATGCCACCTTTCATGGGAAAACCATCGGCTGGCTCATACCTCTCATCATCTATTGTAACTCACCAAGATGAGGATCAAGATGCCCCATAGCAAGCGGTGCAAGAGGGCAATTTTGATGGGAGAAGGAAGAAGACAGGATCATAAAGCAGAGCCTGGGGCCAACGGAGGTTATAGTCAGGTCTCAGGTCAGCCTAGCACAGCTTAAGGACAGGGGGTGTATTCAAGATGGAGGAAGCCAAAAATTATCCTCGCCCGGGTCGTAATTTTTCTTGACCAGCCATAGGATCATTATCTCTAGGAAGATAGAGAGTAACCAGCAGATCATTGCATGGGAAGAAAACAGAGATTCAGGTGATTGATTCTTTTCATAGCACTTTACAAAAGACCGCCCATAGTCCTATTTTAGAGTCAAGATAAGGGAGGGCAGAGAGATGATACAACTTGTCTAATGCCCCAATAAAGGCACTTTTCCTTCTGCAACCGCACCACGGAGACTTCGAGAGAGCACAGGAAAGGGGAGTGAAGTGTTCCAAGGATTCCCTTGTTCACTTACTTTAGAATCACACAGCCGGTTCCTGCAGGGGGCGCTATCCAGAACACCTGGATCCGCGTCCTCCTCCGTGGGGTGCTTTCGGTGACCGCAACGGGGCAATTACTCATAAATTGTGTTTCTTCTTCATCTATGATCTGTGGAAAACCAGTGGAAAATAAACACATTAAAATGCAATGTCACTTTGGGAAGTTTCCGTGTTGACACTTCCTTAATTTTATTTTTAAATCTGTCATTTTCTGTTAGTAGTTCTACATCCCCAAGACACCAGAACAGTGCCTGGCACAGAGTCCCACTTAATGCTTGTTGAATTAACATAAGGGCAAGGATGTAGCACCTGTTCTCCGCTCTCTGGGACCAGGATCTTATGTCAGCACTTTGAGGGACAGGCCACTAGGTGATGATGTTGTTCATTTCACTACAACAACCTGTGTCCCACTTCAGGGAAGGAGGAGGGTGGGGGAGAGATGATCCAAAGCAAACACTATATACCTAGACGTTGTGATTCAATTTTATAGCTTGAAATTAAAATGTTAAAAGAAAACCCCCCTTTGGAGTAAGTATACCAAAGTACATAAAGTCGCCCAGCTCTATAGCACTGTTTCCTCTTGCAGCCTCTCCTTTCTTAATTTGTGCCTTATACCGGTGTTCTCCCAAGTTAACCATCAAGATTTCCTATGACACTGCAAAAAAGCTGGTAGCCATTCCCATTCCACAAGGCTCTTTTCACCATTTCTCCGGCTTGCTTCTGGGTCTGCAGCCAGGACTTGCCTATCCCTCTCGTAGAACCACAGACTGTCAGACCTGAACGGATCTTTTGGGGGAAACCATCTAAATCCAATGGGTCTTAAGTGCCAACTCCAACTGATTGGTAGTAGCTGTGTCATGAGTGATGTTACTAACATTAACAGAGAACATTTATTGGGTGTTTAGTGTAGGCTAGGTACTAAGCTAAGTGCTTTATATGAATTACTCATTTAATTTTCAAATACAACTTAATGAGATCATTATATCCATATTGTATTTACTTTATTTAAAATGTTTTTTAATTCCTCTTTTTTTTAGGAAAGCAGGTAAAAAATTAAGTCACATCATATCCTTTCATCACTGTGCAAAGCAAAGGCAACGTTTTGTCTACCTCTATATTCTTTATACGTCTCTCATTTCCTTCCTTTGTTTACCGCTCACTCCTAAGTATTTAATATATGTCCTTCTGAATATCTCTATATACACATATACATATATTACATATATGTGTGTGTGTATAATTTACTTGAAGTTACCTAGAGTTTTGTATTTTAATATTTCTTTCACTTAATCTTATAATTTTGAGATATGTCAATGTTACTACATGTGAATGTAACACTGCTACTGATGCTGCTTAGTATCCACTGCATGCATGGACCACATTTTACTTATTCTCCCAGTGAGGAGCACTTAACTGACTTCCAGCTCTTTGCCTCGACAAACATTGCTGTAATACAAATCCTCATGCTGCTCTGCTTATGAACGTACCTGAGAGATTCTCAGCAATATAAACCACGTAGTGGGACTGCTTGGTTGTGAGGTTGTGGGTATAATCATATTAATTTCACTAAGTAGTTCCAGATTGTTCTGCAGAATGGCTTTACCTACTTTCATTCTATAAGCTATGCATAACTGTTCCCATTGCCCCATATCCTCACTAGTACTTGTGATTATTGGACTTTCTAATTGTTTCCAATCTGATGGATATAAAGTAGTATCTTGTTTTCATTTAATACTAGCAAATTTGAGCATCTCTTCATAAATTTATAATGTTTCTCCTGTGAACTGCCCACTCAAAATATTTACCGGTGGATTTTTCTTTTTCTTGTCAATTTGTAGGACTTTCCAGATATGAAATGCTCGTCATTTACGAATACCTTTCTGTCACCCAGACGTTCATCTTATCTTTGGAATTCTTCAATAATTTCCATCTAATCAAATTGATCAATTTCTCTCCTATGGCTTGCAATTTTTTGGTCTTGCTAAAAACACTGAGATCACAAAGATATTCTCTAGTATTTTCTTCTAGTAAGAAGAAAATATTTAGGCCTTCAATCCATTTAGAATTTACTTTTTAATGTGATGGAGTAGGGATCCAACTCTATTTTCTCCATACTGTGAGCTACTTCAAAACAAATTAGTGAACAGATTTTTTTAGAGCAGTTTTATACTCACAGCAAAATTGAGCAGAAAGTACGGAGAGTTCCCATATACCCCCTGTTCCCACACATGCACAGCCTTCCCCATTATCAACATCAGGCATCAGAGTGGTACATTTGTAACAACTGATAAACCTACAGAAACCTACACTGACACATCATCACCCAAAGTCCACAGTTTACATTAGAGTTCACTCTTGGTGTTCTATGGGGTTTTGACAAAGGTATAATAATATGCATCCACCACTGTAGTATTGTATTGAGTAGTTTCACTGCCTTAAAAAATCCTCTGCTCTGCCGATTCATCCCTCCCTCCCCACAACCCCAGGCAATCATCAAGCTTTTGCTGTAATTGCTTATTAGTTCCCTGAGGTTTTTTGTCGATTCAGATTTTCCTATGTAGACAACCATGTCATCTGTAAACAAAGACGGCTTTATTTCTTCCATCCCAATCTGTATATCTTTTATTTCCTTATCTTGTCTTGTTGTATTAGCTAGGACATCCAGTATGATATTGAAAAGTAGTGGTGAGAGGGGACATCCTTGCCTTGTCCTTGATCTTTGCAGCAAAGTCTCAAGTTTCCTACCAGTAAGTATGATGTTAAGTGTAGGTTTTTGTACGCTCCTTACCAAGTTAAGGACCTTTATCTCTATTCATAGTTTGCTGAGAGTTAGGGTGTTGGATTCTGTCAAATGCTTTTTCTGCATCTATTTATATGATCATGTGATTTTTCTTCTTTCACCTGTTGATGTGACAGATTACATTAATTGATTTTCAAATGCTGAACCAGCCTTGCATGACTGGGATAAATCCCACTTGGTTATGGTGTCTATTCTTTTTATACACTGTTGCATTTGATTTGCTAATATTTTGTTGAGGAATTTTACATCTGTGTTCATGAGAGATATGGGTTTGCAGTTTTCCTTTCTCTGCAATGTCTTTGTCTACTTTTGGTAATAGGGTGGTGCTGGCCTCATAGAATGAGTTAGGAAGTAGAGAATCGGTATAATTTCTTCCTTAAATGTTTGGCCGAATTCACCAGTGAACCCATCTCGGTCTGGTTCTTTCTGTTTTGGAAGGATATTAATTATTGATTCAATTTCTTTAAAAGATATAGGTCTATTGATATTTTCTATTCCTTATTGTGTGAGTTTTGGTAGATTGTGTCTTTCAAGGAATTGGTCCATTTCATCTAGGTTATCAAATTTGTGAGCATAGAGTTGTTTGTAGTACTCCTTATTATTCCTTTAGTGTCCATGGGATCTGTAGTGATGTCCCTTCTTTCATTTCTGATATTAATAACTTGTGTCTCCTCTTTTTTTTTTCAGTTGGCCTGGCTAAGGGCTTATCAATCTTACTGATCTTTTCAAAGAACCAGCTCTTGGTTTTATTGATTTTCTCTATTGATTTCTTTCTTTTTTCAGTTTCATTGATTTCTGCTCTAATTTTTATTATTTTTCCGGTTTATTTTAGATATTATTTGCTTTTCTTTTTCTAGTTTCCTAAAGTAGAAGATTAGATTATTGATTTAAAGTTTTTCTTCTTTTCTAATATGTACATTCAATGCTATAAATTTCCCTTAAGTGCTGCTTTCATTGCATCGCACAAATTTTGATAAGTTGTATTTTCACTTTCATTTAGTTCACAATATTTTAAAATTTCTTCCGAAATTCCTTCTTTGACCCATGTGTTGGTTAGAAATGTGTTGTTTAACCTCCAACTATTTGGGGATTTTCCAGCTATCTTTCTATTATTGATTTCTAGTTGAATTCTATTGTGGTGTGAGAGCAGATACTGTATAATTTCTATCTTTTTAAATTTGTTAAGGTGTATTTTATGACCCAGAATGTGATCCATCTTGTTGAATGTTCCATGTGAGCTTGAGAAGAACACGTAATCTGCTGTTGTTGAATGGAGTCTATAGATGTCAGTTAGATCCAGCTGATTGATGGCACTGCTGAGTTGAACTATGTCCTTACCGAATTTCTGCCTGCTACATCTGTCCATTTCTGATAGAGGGAAATTGAAGTCTACAACTATGACAATGGATTCATCTATTTCTCCTTGCAGTTCTACAAGTTTTCAGCTCACACTTTTTTTTTTTTTTTGGCGGCACGCGGGCCTCTCACTGTTGTGGCCTCTCCCGTTGCGGAGCACAGGCTCCGGACGCGCAGGCTCAGCGGCCATGGCTCACGGGCCCAGCCGCTCCGCGACACGTGGGATCTTCCCGGACTGGGGCACGAACCCACGTCCCCTGCATCGGCAGGCGGACTTTCAACCACTGCGCTACCAGGGAAGCCCTCAGCTCACACATTTTGATGGTCTGTCATTAGGTGCAAACATATTAAGGATTATTACATCTTCTTGGAGTATTGATCCCTTTATCATTATGTAATGCCTCTCTTTATTCCTGATAACTTTCCTTGCTCTGAAGTCCACTCTGCCTGAAATTAATATAGCTATTCCTGCTTTCTTTTGATTAATGTTAACATTGTATATCTTTCTCGTCATCCTGCTTTTAATCTATTGATATATGTCTTTATATTTGAGGTGGGTTTCTTATAGATAACATATAAGGGTCTTGTTTTTGATTCACTGACAACCTTCTAATTGATCTGTTTAGACCACTGATGTTTAAACTGATTATTGATATAGGCAGATTAATATTTACCATATTTGTTGCCTTGTTCTTTGTTCCTATTTCTGTCTTTCACACTTTTTCTGTCTTTTTTGGTTCTAATTGAGAATTTTATATGATTCTATTTGTTTTCCTTTCTTAGCATATCAATTATACTTTTTTTTTTTTTTTTGGCTTTTTAAAATGGTTGTCCTGGAGTTTTCAGTACACATTTACAACTAACCCAAGTCTTCCATCAAATAACACTATACTGCTTCAAAGATAGTGCAAGTACCTTATAATAACAAAATATCCCTAATTCCTTCCTCCTTTCCCTTATATCACTGCTGTCACTCATTTCACTTACACATATATAAGCATATATAGACATAAGCATATATAATTGAATACACTGTTACTATTATTATTTTGAACAAAGTATTATCTGTTAGATTAAGAATAAGAAAAATTAAAAATTTTATTTTACCTTCCTTTATTCCTTCTTTAATACTCTTCCTTTTTTAAATGGAGAGCTGACTTTCTGACCTATATTATTTTTCTTCTCTCTAAAGAACTTTGTAAACATTTTTTGCAAGACGGGTCTACTGGCGACAAATTCCCTCAATTTTTGTTTGTCTGAAGAAGTCTCTATATCTTTTTCACTTTTGAAGAATAATTTCACAGGGTACTGAGTTCTAAGTTGGTGGCTTTTTTCTCTCAACACATTAAATATTTCACCCCACTCTCTTCTTGTTTGCATGGTTTCTGAGAAGTTGTATATAATTCTTATCTTTGTTCTTCTGTAGGTAAGGTGTTTTTTTCCTCTGGCTTCTTTCAGGATTTTTAATTTATCTTTAATTTTCTGTAGTTTAAAAATGATATGATTGGGTTTAGTTGTTTTGGCATTTATCTTTCTTGGTGTTCTCTGAGCTTCCTGGATCTTTGGTTTAGTGTCAGATATTAATTTGAGGAAATTCTCAGTCATTATTGTCTCAAGTATTTCTTCTGTTCCTTTCTCCCTTTCTTCTCCTGGTATTCCTATTATGCATACGTTATGCCTTTTGTAGTTGTCTCATAGTCCTTGTATATTCTGTTCTGTTTTTTTCAGTCTTTGTGTTTTTGCTTTTCAGTTTTAGTAGTTTTTGTTGATATATCCTTAAACTCAGAGATTCCTCAGCTGTGTCCAGTCTACTGATAAGCCCATCAAAGGCATTCTTCATTTCTGTTACAAGGTTTTTGATCTCTAGCATTTCTTTTTGGTTTTTCCTTAGGATTTCCATCTCTGCTTACATTGCCCATCTGTTCTTACATGCTGTCCACTTTATCCATTACAGCCCTTAGCATATTAATCATTGTTGTTTCAAATTCCCTGTCTGATAATTCCAACATCTCTGCCGTGTCTGGTTCTGATGCTTTCTCTATCTCTTCAGATGTGTTTTTTGCCTTTTGGTTTGCCTTTTAATTTTTTGTTGCAAGGTGGACATGATGTGCTATAAAAGGAACTGAGGTAAATAGGCCTTTAGTAACATGTAGACATACCTCAATTTATTGTGGCTTCACTTTACTGCATTTCACACACTGCATTTTTTAAACAAAGTATTTTTTAATTAAGGTATGTCCATTTATTAGACATAATGCTACTGTGCACTTAATAGAGTACAGGTACAATGTAAACATAACTTTTATATGTGCTGAGAAACCAAAAATTTCATGTGACTAGATTTATTGCAATTTTTGCTTTATTGCAGTGGTCTGAAACTGAACCAACAATATCTTTGAAGTATGCCTGTGGTAAGGGGTCAGGGAGAGGAAGTGTTCTATAGTCTTATGATTAGGTCTCCATCTTTTGGTGACGTGTACCCCTGGACTGTGAATTTCACGTATGCGTCTCAGTTTCCCCCCACCACTTAGGTGGGACTGGATGGCTGGAGGGGGCTGGAGTTGGGTATTTCCCTTCCCCCAGATAGGCTAGGTTCTGATAAAAACTCTAGGAGGTTAGGCTCTAGTAAGATAGCTCCTCCTGAGAGTAGACCTTGTTGAGAAGAACAGAATGCCTGGTGTATTTAAAACTAGTTCCTTTCCTCCTCCCCTTGCCAGAAGCCCGAAGAGAATTTTTTCTCTGATATTCACTGTGAGGACGTGGTAGATCTCCTGGAGGTGAAGCCCACAAAAGTTATTCCCCCTCCCTGCCAATGACTGGGCGCCTCTGGAGTTTCTAACTCTCAGACTTGTCCACACTGAGCCTCATGCAATCCATCAACTGTAGTTCAGGTTTTCCTACTCTGGCACATGGAAATTTCTGCTCTGTTAAGTTGTGATTCTCTGTATCCTCCTGTCTGCCTCTCCAATTTGGGGGCAGCAATGTGCCCTGGAATCTCATTTCTCTGATGGCTCTAAAAAGAACTGTTGCTTTTTTGGTTTGCTCAGCATTTCACTTGTTAGGATGGAGTGGTGACCTCTAAGCTCCTTACCCGCGGGCCTAGAAGCTAGAAGTCCATACTGTGAGCTACTTTTAACACCACTCAATCCACCGTTCCTCCACTTTGTGATGCCACCTTTCTCATATAAAGAGTGACCATAAAATTTATTGTCCAAACAAGGATGAAAAAGTTTGTTATTAATGATCACAATATTCTGAGACAACTGGCAAAACAGACTTTTCCAGGCCAATGGGGCATATGTATACCAGGTTCCCAAACACATTGTTACTGAGCTTTCTACTCAGGTTCCCAGCCACCCCCACCATAGCACTGTAATATATTTCAATATCTGGAACGGCAAGTCCTCATTCCCTGCTCTTTTTTTTTTTTTATTTTTTATTTTTTCCCCTGCTCTTCTTTATCAACATTGCGTTATCTCTGTGGATCTTTATTTTTTCATATATGGTATAAACACTCTAAAAACTCCCTTGCTTCTCTGTCATTTTATCTTTTTTTTAATTTTATTTTATTTATTTTTTTTATACAGCATGTTCTTATTAGTTATCCATTTTATACATAGTAGTGTATATATGTCAATCCCAATCTCCCAATTCATTTTACCTTCTTGATGTGATAAAATCCCAGCCACTCACACCTGTGGAGCTCGGTGCTACTGGACAAAGTCATGTGATGAGGCCAATTGTCTCCTATATTAATTGACTCCTAGCCTCAGGTCTGCCCGGCTACATTGCTGTATGTATCTGGCAAACCATTATTACCTTTCCACTGTCAACGATGATGATTTCAAATCTCCAATCTCTCCAAACTTCCAACATTAATCTCTTCTTTCACTCTTACTGTATTACCTTGCCACTTACTTCACAGAATAAACAGAAGTCAGCAGATTTAAAGTCCTTCACTTTCCCACCTGCATTCACCCCGTCCTCCTTCATTCTTATTATAACAGAGGAACCTTACTTCTCTTTCATCTCTGCTCTGTTCCCATCCCTCTTCCTGACTCTAACAATTACCCCTTTTCTCTCCTCCAGGTTCAACTTTTGCCCCTGTTGAGTCATTCCCATTAATCTTGTAAGCACAGTTGAGTCTTTCCCATTGAAAAATAAAGACACCTTCAGTTAACCCTTCATCCCCCTCCAGATGTGGTGTTATCTCTCTTCTCTCCATCACAATCAAATAACTTGAATGAGTTGGCTATACTTCCAGTCTTCACTTCACATCCCACTCATCTTCATCCCAATCCCCGGTGTTTGGGGCATACATCACATTATTAAAACAGCTCTAGCTAAGGCCATCAGTGGCTTCTGCAGTGCTTAACCTAATAGATCTACAGTCCTTCTTGAAGCACTCTCCTCCCATAGCTTCTGTGCCATAGCTCCTTCCTGCCCTCTCCCCACCTCCACTTTCCTGTCCTCTCTCCCTATTTTCTTTGGCTGCAGATCCTCCTCTACTGGCTTTTAAATTTGAAATTGCTCAAAGCTCAGTCCTAAGCTCTCTCCTGTTCTGACTTTATTCCCTCTATGTAGGTGATCTCATTCAACTCACAGCATTAACTGCTACCTATGTGTGGATGATTCACAAGTTTACATTTCCAGTCTTGGCCACTTCTCAGAGCTCTAGGCATGCATCTCCAAACTTCTATCGTCTACTTGCTCTTCCTCTTGGATGAAACATACCTCAAAGACACCTTGGCAACAACTAATTTATCTTCCCTCTAACCTGGTCCTGCTCTAATTGTGCAAGTCAGAAACGCCAGGTGTCATCCTTGGCTCTTCTCCCCCTCTCACCCTTCATATATCCGAATGCTGTCCATGTTACCTTCCAAATGTCTCTTGAATTCCTACTACCATCCCTACTACTACCATAGACTAATATCCCTACTACTATTGTAGACTAAGCTACATCATTTTTAATCTGAACTAATATAAAATTATCCTAACTGGTTTTTGTACATCTTCTCTTGCCTTTCTTCATTTTTTTCTCTATACTGCAAACCAGAGTGATCTTTTAAAAGCACGAATATAATCTCCTTCCTTAGAACAATTCAACAGCTTTTCATTGTTTCCAGAATCAAGACTGAAATCCTTAAGAGTCAAGTCCCTGCCTTCCCACCTCTCTAGCCTCATACTGTGCCATCTCCTCCCCACCTTGCTTGCTGCACTTGTTTTCTCCTGCAAAAGCCTAGTCAATTCCCTTTTCCTTCTTCCCTCCCTTCCTCCTCTCCCTTCCTCCTTTCCTTCTTCCCTTTCTTCCTTTTCTGCATCTCAGCTCACTCATCCTTCTCACTGAAAAGGCTTCCCTGTCCTCTTTCACTATGGCCATTTCCCCCGTTATGTGTTCTCATATATCCATCCCCCTCCCTTCAGACACTTTAGCCCTCTTTTAATTTTACAAGCATTTGTTTGAGTCCTTGATTAATGTCTACCTCTCTAATAATCTGTAGGCTACACGAGGGCAGACACTATGTCTCTCGCTTTTCTTCTCTTTGTTTCCTCAGCACTTAGCACAGAGCCTGAGAGCTAAGAGGTGTGCACTGAAGAACTAGATGTACGTGCCCCCTCCCTTTGGTTATGAGATTGCTGGCTCTACCTCCTGGCTGCAATATCTGTCTTTACTCCCTATTTAGACAACTCCCTGGAGTTAGACAAAGTCCTTCTGACTTTGGATTTTGTTTTTCTAGATGATTATTAATAGCCTTGATAATAATAATAGCTTGCATTTTTGACCACTTTCTATTGCCTAAGGACTTGACATATATGATTTCCATTTCCTTCCAATAATTAAGCAGTATTAAGCCTGTCCTTGAGGAAACTACTGTGATGCAGATGGGTTAAATAACCTGTTCAAATCCCGCAGTGGTGGAACCGGGGTTTGACCTCAGCCCTATCTGCTCTAATGCCCGTGCTCTTTCCCCTTTACCACACTCCCTCCTGACAGTGTCATTCCCTTATGTTAGGTAAGAATTTCTCTCTAGCCAAGCTGAGTCCTATGGAACCACCTCCACTGGACCAGCTGACAACTAAACATCCCACTCAAACACACACACAAGTACTTGGTAAATGTAAACAGTACTTCTGCTTCGTATTTTCTTAAAGGGTACTTAGATTCCCTTCTGCAGCTTTATTGGTGTGAGGGTAGATTTCCAAACCATGTGATTTTCTTGGAGTGGCACACTTGGCCTCCATGAGGAACCCCTTTACTGGTGGTTACAGAGAACTTTTGCAGGTAATTTTAACCCTAAATCTTTAAAATCCTTGGGAGCGTTCTGGGTGACTATATTAGGAAAGCCAAAGAGAACTAATATTTAATTAGCACCTACTATGTGCCAGGTACTTAACATGGTCACATCTTTGAGTCGTTGATGGGAATAATTATTCTCATAGACGAGGAAATAAAAGTCAAAGTGATCTGGTCTGGATTCTGACTCAGGACTGTCTGAAACGAAAGCGTGTATCTCTGAAAAAGATCCCAGTGGGAGATAAGACTCAGACCCTTGGCCCAGCAGTGAAACAAAGAAGAATGTTTGCCAAGTCACAGAGGCCACCTTAGGTAAATATGGTTGTTTATCTACAACCTCAGTTGCCAGATGGTAATTGAGCATTGAACAGAAGGGGTTATTTCCTCCGATTCAGAGAATGCTCCCAAAGTTGTTTGTTTTCCAGAAAATGTCAGCTTCCTCCAACAAGCTTTGGGCCTATCAGAACTTGTTCTTTTCCCTTTCCCCACCCCCCAAACATCTCCACACTTGTCCTGGTCTACAGTAGACCCACCATGTTAGCCACCAACTAAATGAAAGTCACTTAAAAAGGTTTCAACACTCATTTCAATCTCTGGCTTCTTTTCTGAGACTAAAAATTAAAACATATTATGATGGGTGGTGGTGTCTGGTAGTAGTATTATGGGTGATTTTTACTTCCTGTCTATGCTTTTTGTGGTTTCTAAATTTTCTAAAATGACGATGTACTGCTTTAAATGAAGAGGTTTCTAATTCTTTTTAAGGGACTTCATTACAACATTCTATGGGTAACACTTCTTTTTTTTTTTTTAATGTAGGCTACAATAAACCTTCTCAGGTTAAGTTTAAGTTTAAAGTCACTTGGGAGAGATTTGCTGGCAAGGAGGCTGCTTGACTCCCTGTAAGAAGAGAGAAAAATTAAGGGACCTGAGACTGGTCCCCATCCAGGCAGGTGAGATAGCCAGGTAAGGTAGAACAAGTTAAGACAGGTGGACAAGGTTGGATTCCCAGAATGCTTGGCAACCTATCACTAAGGCAACTGGTTGGGCATCTGGTCATGAATAGACGTTTTCAAATATTAGGGACTTTCTAAGCCACCTCATCAGCACGACTTTCAAAGTTTCCAAAACTTTCCATTGATCACAATCCTGAATCGCCTACCACATCCACTTTGAAATCTGCATCATGGCCTACATTTACTCCCATCCTGTTTACGGCCTCACTTTCTTTTCAGACTTGGATACACAATACTTCTTCCCTAAGTCTAATTTTGGCTCCCCTCCTCAACCCTGATACGGATTCTCTCTTCTGCTATGTTTTCTCACCCTTTGGGGTCCGACAGACTTAAGCCTCAGGAGATGAACCTAAATAACATCAAGGTCCTGGATAGAGTCACAAGCTGTCTAACAAGTGGGTGGACCATGGCAGTGGGACATCCAGGAGAATATTATTTGGAAGTCCCCATAGGTGCCATCTTGGACCTTTGTCTTCTGGTAGCAGAAAGCTAGTCATAGATAGAGAACAGAGCTTGTGGTCAGGGTCAGGGCTCCAGTTCCCACGTGAGAACCATGGATAAGTCAGATAATTAGAACAGGAACTTGGAATGACATCCACAGAAGAAAACTGGTCCCATGAGCATGGGCTTGGAATAGAGTTGGCAGGAGAGGTTAGATTTCGGCCTTGGGATTAGAAAGGAATTCTGCTGTGGGTGGGGTGGGGATGTGAGATGTGAGAAAGAAAATACCTCGGGAGCCCAGTGGTCAATGCAGGGCACCACGACCACGGATGCCTATCAGGGATAGTGATGGGGACAGTGGTTGCTTAAGAAGGCTGTCCTCAAGTCCTTATTGGTCTGGGTAGTGGGTGGTCTGAGTCTGAAGGAAAGGGCAACAGTACATCTAAATGTGGACTGTTGAGTCAGAGAGTGTAGGGGACACTGATAGTTAGGGATCAAGTTAGAGAACGAGGGAATATATGTCCTACTGCATCATCTCGTACGTATTTCTTCTCTAGAGGTTTGTGAGAAGCAGTGGGTCTTCATATATTGTAGCTAGAGGGAAGTGTTCCCCCAACACCTTAGCCTGATTCTATTAATGCAGGAGAAAGACACCCTAAAGAGGAGAAGCAGGAATATAGGCATACTTTGGAGATACTGTGGGTTCGGTCCCAGACCTCTTTAATTTTTGCAGTAAAGTGAATCACATGAATATTTTGGTTTCCCAGTATGTATAAAAATTATGTTGCAATGAAAAAATGCTCAACATCTCTAATTATTAGAGAAATGCAAATCAAAACTACAATGAGGTATCACCTCGCACTGTTCAGAATGGCCATCATCAAAACGTCTACAGATAGTAAATGCTGGAGAGGGTGTAGAGAAAAGGGAATCCTCCTAAACCGTTGGTGGGAATGTAAATTGGTGCAGCCACTATGGAGAACAGTATGGAGGTTCCTTAAAAAACTAAAACTAGAGTAACCCTATAATCCAGAAATCCTACTCCTGGGCATATATACAGAAAGATGAAAACTCTAATTCATAAAGAGACATGCACCCCAGTGTTCATATCAGTACTATTTACAATAGCCAAGACATGGAAGCAAGCTAAATGTCCATCAACAGATGAATGGATAAAGAAGATGTAATATATATATATATATATATATGTTCCATTGTGGAATGGAATATTACTCAGCCAATAAAAAGAATGAAATAATGCCATTTGCAGCAACATGGATGGACCTAGAGATGATCATACTAAGTGAAGTAAGTCAGACAGAGAAAGACAAATACCATATGATATCACTTATATGTGGAATGGAAAAAAAAGGATACAAATGAACTTACTTACAAAACAGAAATAGACTCACAGACATAGAAAACAAACTTATGGTTACCAATGGGGAAAGTGGAGGAGAGGGATGGATAAGTTAGGAGTTTGGGATTAACATATACACACTACTAAATATAAAATAGATAGCCAACAATGACCTACTGCATAGCACAGGGAACTATACTCAACATCATGTAATAATCTATAAAGGAAAAGAATCTGACGAAGACTAGATGTATATATAGCTGAATCACTTTGCTGTACACCTGAAACTAACACAACATTGTAAATCAAATATACTTAAATTAAAAAAAATTTTTTTAATAAAAAAATTTTTTAAAGGTTAAAATTAAAAGAAAAAAATTATGTTTACAGTATACTGTCATCTATTAAGTATGCAATAGCATCATATCAAAAACACCAATCTACATATATTAATTAAAAATACTTTATTGCTAAAAAATCTAACCATTTTCTGAGGCTTCAGCAAGTCAATCTTTTTGCAGCAGTTAACATCAAAGATCACTGAACAGATTGCCACAACAAATATAATAATAATGAAAAATGTGAAATATTGCGAGAATTACCAAAATGTGACACAGAGACATAAAGTGAGCAAATACTGCTAGAAAAATGGTGCCGATAGGCTTGCTCGACACAGGGTCGCCGCAAACCTTCCATTTGTAAAAAACACAATGCCTGCTAAGTACAATAAAGCAAAGTGCAATAAAACGATGTATGCCTGTACTTGTTCATTGTAGGAGAATCAGGAAACACAGAGAAGCAAAAATTATGAAACAAACAATACTCACAATTCAACTATCCCCAAGATAGTTATTATGAACATTTTGACGTTTATCTTTTCAGATTATACATACATACGTGCATATTGCAATTCTAAAACACAGAATTACACTATACTGTCTTTTTCACTCCACAATACATCATGAATATCTTTCCTTTCTACTCAATATATAACTCAACAAAATCGTCTATGGCTGCAGAACAGCCCATGGTATGGATAGCCCACAGTTTACCTAACAAACTTCAGAGGGCGGAACATTGTGTTGTTCACAATTGGGGGATATTACGATTATCTCTTACAGCTAAATTCCACATCTTTACTTTTCTGAAATTAATTCAGGCTATTATTGCTGAATCTGTCCAGGAAAGGATTTTGAAACACTTCAGTAAGGTCTGAGAGAGAATCCAAAGAAAATAACCCCAGTCATTAAATCACCTCTTTCTAGTTTCCCATGCGTATTTTCTCCATCTGAAAGTCATGGAAAGAAAGACAGTTACTTTGTCTTTTATGAAAGTGCTCTCAATACAGATTTTTAAAAATTAAATAAAGGTTTTGCCTTTATTGTTCTAAAGAGTTCATTATAAAAAAGTGTACATGGACAGAAAAGGGGAAAAAAAATCCTCCACTGTGTCAATAATTTTGGTTTGTTTCCTTTTAGAGTTTTCTCTGTTTATACTTTGAAATTTGTAGACAGTTGTGTTCACATTGTGTGTATAATGTTGTCTTGTTTTCTCCATTTGTCCTAAGAGTCTTCACATTTTTCCAGGTTTTTCTAAATGCATTTGAACGTCTGCATTGGCTGCATTCCCCAGTGTAGCTTTTGACAGTCATCCCCCTTCTAGGCTATAAAGATTTAGGCCCAAATCTTGTCCTACTTCCTTACAAAGACTTTTACCGCCCAGCCCCTCGTCAGTTGTTAGAATTCCTTTCCACTCTAGGATCTCTTAACAGATTCTCTTCATTGTGTTCATCATAACAGGTAACAGATTACCTTCATTGTATTCATCTTTTTTTTACCCTTTCTCTTTTATTTTTTCTTTCCCAGGGGCATGCCCTCCACCTCCCAGGACAGAGAAGCTTGTGAGAACCTGGGGGAAGAGCAGTGGGGAGGTGGCCATGAGCATCGCAGGGGGCCCCTCTGACGCTGACCTGGGTACACAGCCTCTAACCCACGGAGGTCAAGTCCCGAGAGCTAATGGATTTTGTTCCTCCCAAAAAAACAGATTAATCCTGCATGCTATCTGGGTTGTTTCACATATTGAGAGCGAACACAGCGGGCCAAGCTTGGGAGCAGGGCTAGACCAGGACACGTGGGCGTCCTGAGCAGGCTAATAACCTGGCCTCCTTTCAAACGATATTCTCTAAGTATCTGCCCAATATTCATCCAGAGGAAAGGCTGGGTGCTGTGTATAAGGAGGGGGCAGGGAAGACTGCTGGCTCAGCACCCGCCCACTCACTGCTTGGCTCCCAGCCCTGAATTTGCACACCTCACCCAGCAACTAAGAGGCCTGGAAGGCAGCCGAGACACCATCTCTTGCCACTTTAGAGCTCCTGGGGGTTTTGCCTCCTACCAAGAGGCAATGGTGAAGGGCCTGGGAGAGCCTGACAGCCTATCTACTAGTGGTATGACTCTGGCAAATTCCTTAACCTTTCTGGAAGGAGTCTTCCTATCTGTAAAATGGGCAGTAATAATAGTACCTTCCTCAATGGGCCGGAAGGGTTTACATGAGTTATTCCATGTAACACAGAGAAGTTCCTGGCACGAAGCTATCTCAGTGCTTATTATAATCATGGAGTATTATTTAAGATAATAAAATCATTATTATCATCATTCTCATGTCACGCTTGCTTTCAATAATTCTCGTAAAGAACATTTTCTCCATCTCATTACATTACAGTGACATTTCAGTGCTCCCTACAAAGTGGTATCCTGGTACCAGCCCAGCTGGCCTGCCAGCTTGCCTTGGGAGCCTTGAGTTCAATGGACAGGCCCAAGTGGAACTGGTGTGCATGTATGTATGTATGTGTGTGTGTGTCTCTGTGTGTGTGTGTGTGTGTGTGTGTAGGGGTCACTGCACAATCACTCAACACAGTGTGGCCCTTGGTTGAAAAAGAGAACCTCACCTTCCATGTGAGAATTGGGAGATGCTAAGACAGGTAGAGATGGACGTGCAGGAAATTGGTCATTTACTGGGGGTAGGTAATCCTCAGTAAGAAAAGATATATCTCCTTTAGAAAATCCAGGAAGAGAAGGAAGAATTCTCCTTCAAACCAGGTGAAATATGCCTCCTGGGATCCTGAGAGAAAGCATGGCGTAGTGGGAGAGTACGATGTGTGGGCTCTGGAGCTGGGCAGACCGGGATCCGATTTCTGTCTTACTCACTGAATGACCCTGAAGAAAGTAACAAACCTTCCTGTGCCTCAGTGTCCTTGTCTGAAATGCCTGAATCACGCTGATGAAGGAAGATGCTCTGCCTAGCAGGGTGCCTGGAACAGTTAGGTGCTCCATAACTGTGACTTCTTTTGAGTTCTTAAAGTGACAATCAGAAAATGAACCCTGACAGCACCCTCAGTGTCCAGCGCCTAGTAGGTGAGTGATGCATGTGTGCGAATAACTGAGAATATTGTCATCTGCCAAATGTAAAACCCATCCCAGAATGCACAGTCATGGCAATAATATCTATTATTTACTGAGTCCATACTGTATGTTCTTGCTAACGCTTCTTATCCATTATATGACACAATCATCCCAATAATCTTGTAAAGTATGAATTATCCCATTTTACAAATTCAGAACCTGGGACTAGGCAGCAGGAGCTTGGGCTCATGTCCCCCATGCCCCCAAAGCTAGTGCTTGTAACCGCTGGACCTAACTCATTTTCCTCATCTTCCACTTCTTGGGGAGATGGCGTCAGTTTCAACTCGGTGCTAGAAAATCACTCTGATAAATAGGTTTAAATCAATAGAACCATACCTTTGGGGAACATTATGCTAGGTTGTCTAATGCCTAGAAAATAAATCAGCCTTTGAAGTTTTATATCGCAATACAGTTGAAACGTTTAATAATTATTGCCAGAGAATGGTATAATGCAGTACTAAAAATGAGTAACTGAAAAGCCCATCAAGGCAAATGAGGTATCTTCTCACTGAATTGCTCTTGGATACTTTACATAATTATTTCATTCAGATTTATGATCAGCTCAGCAGAATGTACAGCTCTCTAGGCTGCTTGGCCTGAGGTCATTGAGGAAGCCTTTTTATATCATGCTGACATCTTCCAGGATGGACAGAATGTCTCTTGTACACTAATGGGGCTTTCAAGGGTTTGACTTCATTTAGCAAAGGACAAAGTTACGAGTAAAACCTGTTTGCTGAGGCCCCTCCATGTCCCAGTCACTGTGCTGGGGTTTACATGTATTAACCGTGTTGGCTCACAGCAAGTCCGAAACAGTCCTGAGAGGGGCCTATGTTTTCCATCTCACAGAAGAAACCAAGGCTCAGAGAAATGGTGTCCCTTAATCAGATTCGCCAGATTCATAGTGAGCTCACACCAGGCAGTATGGTTCCAAACCAGTGGCCTTTCCACTATACCACAAGCCTCCAGGAAGACCCTGAGTGCCCAGAGAAGGCTTAGATTTTTGGAAAGACGATTCTAGAAACATCATACGCAGAAAAAAACTGATCCCAGCCAGATTTTATTTGCAGCTCTGGCTCCTTCAACATCTGAGTTGATCCTTCACCCTCACCCCGCCCACCTCATTCCTTCATTCTTACAATGTCAGCACCTCCAGGCAGAGAGGGATCCAGACCAGTCTCCACAAGGAACGAAGCTTCCCACGGACTCAGCCTCCCCACCCTGCCCAGATCATCCGAAGCTGGGGGCTTTACCAGAGGCACAAGCTTATCAGCCTGCCTTTCCAGAGAGCCCGCAGAGTGGGAGTTCTTGGCAGGTACAATTCACTGGAAATGTGGACAGATGGCTGGCTGGATGAGACAGCAACCTTTGTTTCTGGTCTCACCCATATGTCAAAGTGGCCCCAAATGAGGTAAAGTGGGGAAGGAGAAAGGAAGAAAAGGATGGGGCTATCTTACAAGCAGGAAATAAGAATATAATCCTTTTTTTTTTTTACATTGCATTTAGAAGGTTTTAAATAGAAGAAGGGGACTCTCTGACTGTCCCCCACCCTAGCATAGGACAATGACATTTCTGGCAGAGGACTGAGTTTTCTCCCCCGTGTCCCAGTCTCCTTCCTACCCTGATGATTAGTTGTACCCTGCTTAAGTCAGCAGACATTAGCACAGGGTCCAAACTGTGCTCCCCTCTCACCTACCCCTCACCTTGAGCATGAGGTAAGTTTCTGCTGAGGGTTATTTCAGAATAGGCTTAAAGAGATTCTTGAATGTCTTCATTCTCCAGGATATAGAAGCATGTCAAATTTACCTCTCCTTTTAGCAAGAAAATGGCAGACATGACATATGGACTTAAATCTTATTAAACATGGTTCATGTCTGTGACCTTCTCCACACCCTGGGGAAATGCCAAACTTTGATCTAACTCTATTTTAACACGAAGAATCTGTCTTAAAGAAGTGGATTTAAGGTAACTCTCAGTGGCTATTTATCAAACACATTCAACGGGTTCCCAGCCAGGGGAGTACTGAGCTTTCGCAAAACAAACCAAGTATCTGAGGGGAATGCATTTTGTCTTTGGGCTCTTGAAGGTGGAGGGTTGGGGTAGGAATACACTGATCAAATCATGAAGAAAAGCGTACGAGGCATCCGCCTCTGCTGTAATGAGGCAACACCGGGAAGGAGGGAGAGAGAGGCTGGCTCGTGCCTTGCAAAGAAGCAGGAAATGTGAGCCATTCACCAGCTGATGGATGACGGAAGGAGCTCTTCCAGATAATTATTAGAAGCCGAAGAATCAGCCGTTGTCCTGTCAACACGGTGTATTGCAGGATAAAAAGCATTACTGGGAAGGGAGCGGGGTTGGGAAGAACAAAGGAAGAGACAGAAACAAGCAAAGGAACCCTGAACTGAGTCCTGGCCACAGACTGTGTTCGTGTGTCTGTTACCTCTTCAACCCTCACAGTGATTCTCTGAGGGCTCCTAGCCTTCCCACTGTTTCCTCTTCTTGTTGCTAGACTAGCTTCTACGTTTGGTCTCTCTCTATTTGTCACTTCCTCTGGGAAACCCTCCTGAAACCTCAGAGCCTGAACCAGATATGCTGCTCTCTGTACTGCAAAAGGAAAATCAACAAGGAGTCAGTATTTCTAAGAGAAACCCCTTAAATGGAGCTGGGAGACCATGAAACAAGTATGACTTACACACATCTCAGCCTGGATGGAATATGACCTTCAGGTCATCTGGATGTCCTGAGGAAGTCATCCAGAACACCCGCCAGAAACTCAAGATACTTATCAGACCCTTACCCTAAAATAACTGTGACAGTCTATCTACTTATCAGACCGCTATCCTAAAACAACTCTTGATTCCTTAAAGACAAATATTTTCTGACCCATGCTGGAGTTGATCACAATTCTCATCAGGCAACTTTTAACAACCTTGTGGCTTTTTGTCTTTATAAGTCTCCGACTCTTTCTCTTTTTTGGAACACTCTTTAAGGGTTACCCAAATCTGTCTCCCCAATTGCAATTCTTAAAACCTCAAACTCTTTTCTTATTTACAGCCCCCTATATTTTTTTTTTTTTTTTTGGGTTGACATTTCATGGTGCCAGAAGCAAGCATACAGAAGGGCCTGCCCCCCACAGGATGGCATCGACTTGGATCTGAGTAAGGTACCTACAAGAGTCTACTGTGCTTTATCATCTCCTCAGTGGTTTGGTACACAGAAGGAAGTCTTCCTGCCCTGGAACCTCCTGCCTTGGTAGAGGTTCTAGTTTATTTGGGTGTCCTTTGTTGCTGGCTACTGTCCTTTGGGATTTTACTTCCTGTTTTGTGCATTTTGTTTAAGTGACCCTTGGAATTTCACTTCCCATTTTTGTTTATGTGGCCTTTGGCATTTTGCTTCCTGTTTTGTTTATGTTGTTTGAGTGGCATTAGGATTTTGCTTCCCATTTTCTTTGGGTTGCTGGCTTCTGGTCTTGGGATTTCATTTTCCTTTTTTTTTTTTTTTCTTTTTTTCTGCTGAATAATTACTCTTGGAATATGGGAAGTTCACTCTCTAAGGGCAAGGCTACAGAGCAGCCTCCTGCTGGAACTTCTGCTGGTTTGATATATAAGAGCCATGGGCCCTAGTCCCACAAGTATTTGTCTTGCTGTATTATGATTATCCAGGATGATTTACAGTTATACTGGTTGACCTGGGGCTCCTCTGAAATTCTTAGATTAGTTTATCTGCACAGTCATTTAGAAAAAGACTATAAGACAAGAATGAAAGCATATTTCAACTGGTATTTTGAGGCCTCAAAAATGTAATAAAGAATCCACCATTGCTTTCCTCAGAGAAACTCACTCACGATTATCTCAAAGGATTCTGAACTGGAAAAACCTCTGAGGCTCCTGACAGCCTCTCCCTCCCGCTCCCCAGTTCCTCTGAATGTCCACCACAATGCTCTTCTCCTTGCTATCTGTCTATGAACTTCTTTTTTATAACACCAAGATTGATCACCTGCAGAAGGCAATAATAACTCTAAAGGTCTGTTGAAAATGTCTATGATTATTATGGCCATTTTGAAAAAAAAAACACAATTTTTTTTTTTTTTTTCCAAATTCTGAACTTAAGGGAACAGAGTCCTTCCAGGAGGAGCCTGTCTCTCCCTGTGCCTTTGAGATATAAGTATTCCACCTGGTCTTAAGGAACTCTTACTTAGACCATCTCCAATTCCTAAGACTGATTTAAAAAAAAAAAGAGGCTTTTTAAAACTCCAGCTGCTAAAAAGACTCTCTTGCCCAAACAGCCTGCTAAAAATTGCTTATCGAGGGCAAATACAAATCTTAAAAGTCCTCTCCAAAATTATAAAATACTTTAGAGACCTGAGTAGACAATTTATTATCCCAACTGTTATTTATAAACTAGAGTGTTTTGCAACCCAATAGGAAAATGGGCAGAAGACCTAAATAGACATTTCTCCAACGAAGACATACAGATGGCCAATAGGCACATGAAAAGATGCTCAACACCGCTGATTATTAGAGAAATGCAAATCAAAACTACAATGAGGTATCACCTCACACTGGTCAGAATGGCCATCATCAAAAAATCTACAAATGGGCTTCCCTGGTGGCGCAGTGGTTGAGAGTCCGCCTGCCACTGTAGGAGACGTGAGTTCATGCCCCGGTCCGGGAAGATCCCACGTGCCGCGGAGCGGCTAGGCCTGTGAGCCATGGCTGCTGAGCCTGCGTGTCTGGAGCCTGTGCTCCACAATGGGAGAGGCCACAACAGTAAGAGGCCCACGTACTGAAAAAAAAAAAAAAAATCTACAAATAACAAATGCTGGAGATGGTGTGGAGAAAAGGGAACCCTCTTACACTGTTGGTAGGAATGTAAATTGGTGCAGCCACTATAGAGAACAGTATGGAGGTTCCTCAGAAAACTAAAAATACAGTTACCATATGATCCAGCAGTCCCACTCCTGGGCATATATCCAGACAAAACTGTAATTAAAAAAGATACATATACCCCTATGTTCATAGCAGCACTATTCACAATAGCCAAGACATGGAAACAACCTAAACGTCCATCGACAGAGGAATTGGATAAAGAAGATGTGGTACATATATAAAATGGAATATCATTCAGCCATAAAAAAGAACAAAATAATGCCATTTGCAGCAACCTGGATGGACATAGAGATTATCATATCTAAGTGAAGTAAGCCAGACAGAGAAAGACAAATATATGATATCACTTATATGTGGAATCTAAAATATGACACAAATGAACTTATCTATGAAACAGAAACAGACTCACAGACTTAGAGAACAGATTTGTGGTTGCCCATGGGAAGAGGGGATGGGGGAGGGATGGACTGGGAGTTTGGGATTAACAGATGCAAACTATTGTATATATGGATAAATAACAAGGTCCTACTCTATAGCACAGGGAACTATATTCAATATCCTGTGATAAACAATAATGGAAAAGAATATATGTATGTATAACTGAATCATTTGCTGTACAGCAGAAATTAACAAACATCATAAATCAACTATACTTCAATAAAATAAATTAGAAAAAATAAACTAGTAAGTTTTGTATTGTACCTGATTGCATGATTAAAGTTTTAAAACGAAAACTCTGTCTGTGTCTATCTGGATGTATGTACATCTATGTACATACCTTATGGTATGTTTCTAGCTCTGGATGGTAGTGCTAAAATTAATTTGCAAAAGAGCTCTGTTTAATTGGCTTAAAGGAAATTAAGTCCTATATAAATTATCAGAAATATAATAAAAACTAATATAAATGAACTTCAGGTTCATGTGATCTGGGAAATATTCAGTATTAAATTAATATTTGGTATTAAAACTAGTCAAGTTTGTTGGTCTGATTAATACAGACATGTCTTTTAAAATTATCTACATTAAGTATAATACATTTATGGTACTTTTTTTTTTTTTTTGGCGGTACGCAGGCCTCTCACTGCTGTGGCCTCTCCCGTTGCGGAGCACAGGCTCCGGACGCGCAGGCTCAGCAGCCATGGCTCACAGGCCCAGCCGCTCCGCAGCATGTGGGATCTTCCCGGACCGCGGCACGAACCCGTGTCCCCTGCATCGGCAGGCGGACTCTCAACCACTGCACCACCAGGGAAGCCCCATTTATGGTACTTTTTAATAGTAAACCTAAAAGTCAAACAAGTTAACCTAAAAGTCAAACAAGTTATAAAATTTGTAAGAAATATAACTTGGTATGATTATATTTTTATAAGTAAATTAAATATAAATGAGATAAGAGTTTTTAGGTGAACTCTTTAAGAATAACTATGCTTTATGATACGTCTACTTAAAAATAGTTTCCCCAAATCTTTTTGGTAACCTGAAACTTTAGAATTTTGCTAAATTAAGTTAAATTATGGAAATTTATTGAATATCTAGATCATTCTCAAATAAAATAAGTTGCTGAAACATTAATTATTGAACATAGGCTTCCTTTTACAGAGAAACTAAAGATATTTGAGACCAGTAGTAAATATGTTTGGTGCCGTGTGGAGAAATTTTCTATGAGAAAGTACATGATTCTAGACTTTCTAATTAATATATGTAATTAAAACTACTAAAATTAATAAGGAAAACATCTTCATATGCAAGGAATTTTTTTAAAAAGGTATAAAGAAGAGAATGCGTTTTTCTTAAGGGAAAAGAAAGTAATTTTGTCCTAAAGCTGGATATTTCTAAATGGGAAATAAAACAAGGGACAAACTAAAATGGATATAGAAGGTTGTAGAATGTTTGTGGGGGGGGGGCAAAAACCCAATCTTTAGAAAGGAATTTTATGTGTGGTTAGGACTGGCTAAAATTGGAATTAATTTAATTAAGTAATTGAGTTTTAATATCAAAAGTAAGCTGGTGCACAATTAAACTGTTTTTTCTCTCTGTTAATAGGACAAAACCTTGTAAGATTATTAGTCTGGTCTTAATGAGAAATTGTACACGAAAGTTTTGTTTACCTTCAATATAATCTGTATAGAATAAAAAAGATTCTATATTCTGTAGCTAAGGCTTTTTACAACTATATAAACTTTTACATTTGCTCATAAAGTCTTTAATTGTTATTCTGGTTAAATGGATAACTTAAAATTGTTTCACAGTGACCTATGATCCTATTTGGCCAAATGTTTTTTTAAACTTTGATATTTTTGATAAACTTCCCAAAATCCAATTCCATATGAAGTCTGACTTAGAACTAACTTCGAGGTATGAGATGTTTTAGAGGGCCTCTGAAATTTCTCAAAGATTTGTTCTCTCTCCTTATAAAAAGGGAGTTGTTAAACTAATTAGGATTATTTGATATGTCAAATTACATAGGAAGCATTGCCTAATAAGAAATAAAACTAAGCCTTCTTTACGCTGTGTCTACACAGGTATATTTTAGAAGTGTTTCAGAAACTATGTGAAATTTCTCAAAATCTGCTATGTCCTGGTATAATATTATCAGTCATAATTCCTATTATTATCTTAAATTGTTTTGTGTCACAGAAATAACCAAATTTCCTTGTTAGTTCCATTTAATGAACTCTCAGATCTTCAATAATGGGCATTTTAAAGTCTTTTGTCATTGATAGACAGTTATTGTTTTATTCTGATGCTTTTACAAGTATGTTTCATCTTCAGAGAGATTCATGGAAGGGACTCTGACGCTAACTCTAGAATATAGGCTTCTGATAAACTTTCAGATCATACCACTGAACTGGGTAAGAATTACTGAATTCTAATGAAGAAACTGATGGCTTCTTAAAACTGCTGACAAGATCAAAAATTAATTTCACGGGACTGATGAAGCTAGTTATAATTTTCATAATTTTTTGTTTTAATCATTGCAAGTTTTTTTATGTTTTACTTTCCCAGATTTAAGGAAACTTCTTCTCTCAACCTATGTATGACTTGAGGCAGTTTGATAAAGTATGCCTTCGTAAACAAAGATGAAACACTTATCTTTTTCTCCCTACCTGATCCTTCTGGAATTTGGAAACTCTTAATGCCTATTCTTATTTTCATGGAAATATAGTCGTTTGCATAAGTTCAATAAGAATTTGTTCTCCTCATAACAGGACACAATTGGAAACACTGGTTATATTTCCAAGGCTTTGACTAGAACGTCATATTTGAGAGAAACATGCATAGACTCACATATGATGGGGTCCCTGCCAACTTCTTGGGCATCATACCCTGGCACTCTTAGTCTCTTCCACCATGCTCCAGTCACTTAAACACACTCCACTGGAGAGCCTTTGATGGTTCCCTTTGGTTGTCTCCATTCTACATGATCCCACCACAGATTTTAAAGAATCAAGAAGGAAAAGAGCAAGGAAGAGATTTAGATTTGTTTAAGACTTCCGTGGCAGCTGGTTGTCCAGGTGAATCAACACTTTGCTTTCTCAGGGTGCTGCAGTACAGGGAAAAGAAGCAACTCAAGCCATTCTATGGATAAAGTCAAGGGCATATGCAAAATGTGGGCAAGAACCAAATACACCTCTTTCTCTTCACCTATTGAAGGATTTCAGTAATTTATAATTTGATTTTTTAGATGGTCAGGGAACAGAAGTTTACCTTTGGGGGAAGAAAGCTAGAATGTATTGAGCTATGTGACAGGCCCTTTGAACCTGGTTTTGTTGCATCAGCAGAACAACCCTGTGAAATAGGTATTATGACCCTATTTTACAGGGAAGGAAACTGAGATTCAGCAGAGTTAAGTGATTTCCTGAGGAACACACAGCATTCCTATGGACAGAACCAATATCCTCCTAGCTGTATCTGATCCCAGATCTCCTCTGCCACATCATCTTCCTTTACTAAGCACATCCTTTCTTTCCAGCAAAAACAATCCCAGAGTAAACAACAATGTATGGGTAAGTAATGATTAAGATACAAAAGTGAGAAAAGGCTATTTTCCAAGAACACATTTGAAACCTCCATGTACCTGTGCTAATTGTAATATCTCAACAACAAGTTGTTCATAAATATTCATTAAATTGGATCTCCTAGGGCCTTGTACTTGAGAACTCAGTTGGCTGATATTCTGAATTCCTAAACATACTTGAAAAAAACCAAATGTCTTTTGTCCCAAAGCATTCTATAGTTTAGATTGGTGACCAATTCAAAATCACTGTCTGGTCAATTAGTGCTTTTTTGCCTTTTTCTTTTATTCTTCGGAACCATAACGTCAAACTTCAACAGTGTCACCTTCTGAGCCCCCCACTGGGCTCTCTTTCTGGATGTGTGTTGCCAAGAGAACAATCCCACTTTCAACAATAGAAACAACGATCAATGCTTACACAAAAGATGTAAGGACAATGGAAGATGTGGGTGAGTTAATTATGCTCCTAGTCATTTCGTTCTTTACAAATAAAGGGCATGGGTGATCAGTGAGCTTTAGAAAAGAAAGTCACACTACATAAGAGAAATGGGTGTCTTAGGAATCCAATGAATGTCCTCTCTCAACAATTTCGTTTATACCTGAAATATCCACACTGTCGGGTCCCTGGAGGAAGGAGACGGCACCAGAGCAGGAATTGGGAGACACACATCCCAGGAGAGCTTGGGGAACTCACTTAACTTTTCTGGGTCTTTGTTTTCTCATGAAAAAATGACTCGATGACACCGAAATCCCCTGCACTTCTAAATCCCCTGCTCTCAGATTCAGCCTGTTTGGGAAGTGCTGAACAGAAAGAGCCAGGGATTGGACTCCAGTGTTCTTGGGCCTGTTTTCCTCTCTTGCTGTCCATGTCCTGGGAAACTGCAGCATCCATGCTGACGACTGATAGACAGCCCTCAGGCCTGAGCTCTGCTCCTTTTTTGCCACTCCTCCCTGAGGTCTACCCTGGGCCTTGTCAGTACAGAACTGCTACATCTTTAAAATCTTGGTCCGTGCATCTTCCTAAACACAACTTCCTGTCTTTCATCCATTCATTTAAAAAATATTTATCACCTCCTTGCAATGTGCCAGATTCAATGATACCCAGTGGTGAAAAAAAAAACAAAAATGGTACCTGCCCTCATGTGGCTTACAGTCAGCCAGACATTAAATACTGCTGGGGAAGAAGAAATTTTCTTCTACTCTTCTAGGTCCTTCTGGCTGGTCTAAGAATTAAACTAACATGAGACAGATTAACAGGAGAAAATCAAACAAAGTATAATAACATGTAGAACTGAGTGACTCACCAAAATGGCCAAAGCCTTCAACTTAAATACCACCTTCAGCTAAAGATAAAAGAGGATGGTGGGGGTAGTGGTTTGGGACTTCAAAGGGGAGGAAGGCGAAAGAGATGGAAAAGCAAATGTTTGACAAATAAATGGGCCATGAAGAAACAATGGGACACAGAGTGGACTCTGATCTTTAAGCCCTTCCTAGAGTTCCCCCATCACCCCTAGCACGTATTCTTTGCAGATATCTCTGGTGATAGCTCTAATTCCAGGACAGGCCCCCTGTGTAAATTCCTTTAGGTGATTAGAGGGAAGGTCAAGCTTTCTTCCTGAGTCTTTTGGGACTTGATTATTTTCATCTCGAAATAATCCGCATACCAAAAAGACATTTTGAGGTGGTGAATTCTGTTCCCCTATAATACCTTTGCTTTAAAGAAACACAGAAAAGTGTAAAGGAGAAAGTGAACTGTGCCCATGATTCCACTCCCAGGAAAAAAAGCACTGTTTAACTGTTGTGTCATATTATCTTGCTATTCTATAACTTCATTTTTTCTCTTAATATCTCATAAACAGCTTTCTATTTCCATACAGATAGATCTAGTGCATATTTTAAGTGCCTGCACAATACTATGTGCCAGACATATTCTACATGTTTCATTTGTATCAAGTTCCGTAATTCTTACCATAGCTTTATGAGTTAGTAATATAATTATCCCATTTTACAGCCAGGGAAACTGAGAGTCCCAGAAAGTTTCCCAGAGACCTGAGGTCACACAGCTGGTGAATGGCAGAGCCAGAATTCAGACCCTGACTGTCAGATTCCAGAACTTCAGCTCTTAGCCACTGTGCCTAGTATTCCATTGCCAAGATGTACCATCATTTGTTTTAATTACTCCTGTATGATGGACATTTAGATTACCCCCCCCCTTTTTTTTTCCTATAATAAACAAGGCTGTAGTCAACACTCTTATACCTACATCAGCCTGCTCTAGTCTAATTCTGCCTGTTGGATTAATTCCTAAAAGTAGAATTTCAGAGTTAAAGGGTATGAGCATTTTACATTTTGTTACATGTTGCCAAACTGATGGAAATGTTGAATTAATTTGCACTCCCACCAACTGCATATGGGAGAGATTGTCATTCTCTTCTCAATCCTTGGCGCCACTGAATCTGCTCTGGCACTGGCCTCCACGGCCTCCCCACTGCCAAATCAGACAGCTCTTTACAGCCTCATCCTGCTCCAGGCTCTGCTACATGAACCCCTGTAGACATGCCCTCCTAGAAACTCTTCCTGGGCTTCTCTCCGGACTCCTCTCTGGCTCTCCTCTCCTCCTATGTCTTTGGCACTTGAAATCTCTTTCCTGTATGAGTGCCATGAATCCCTGGAGTCCTGGGCTCTGCCCTTTTTCTCTTCCTGTTCTAAAAGATCTCCTTCCCTAGTGGGGCAGACTTTTTTAGCTGCAGGCCCACCAGCCATTCCCTTCTTATTCCTCGCTAAAAGGACCCCCATTTTGTTCAAGGCTTAAAGTGTCCAGCTCCAAAGGATGAATCATGAACAGTATAAGTCAATCATGGCTCCCCTGTTCCTGTTCCTTGAGCTACAGGTGGCCATGTGACCTGGTTCTGACCAATGAGACATAAGGGGAATCTGCCTGGGGGTTTCTGGGATTTTCCTCTACCACTGAAGGATGATAGAGGCCTATAAGGAGAGCAGTTTTTCCCCCACAAACCTCATTCCCTCCTATTTAGAACATGGGAGGCGAGGATTAAATGCTTTGAGCTAGAGCAGCCATCTTACAGACCAGGAGAGAAAGGCCAAGTGACTCATAGGGACCTGACATCACGGAACTTCTGAAAGAATGCTGAAGCCATTTATCTCCAAACTCCTTGGTAAATAATGAAAGAACCTAGGAGAAAAGCCTGGACTGGATTTTCTGTTTCTTATACCTCTACCAGAGAGATATATAATGGTTACCTTAGCCTAATACTCTACGCTGGTGGTGCTAACCCCAGGCCCCTCTCTTGAGCCTCTGAACTACATATTATGATTAGTAATAACAATGACTATTCATTAAGTACCTGCTCTGAGCTAAGAACTATTCTAAATTATATATATTTTAACATCATTAAAACTCTATAAAGTAAATGCTAAAGGGCTATTATTAATGAGAAAACTGAGGCATAGAAGGATTCAGTAACTTGCCCACAGTCATAAATCTCTTAAGTGGCCAAGCTAGGATTCAAACCAGGGCAGTATGGATTCAGGGTCCATATGCTCAAATACAATATCACAATTCCTCTCAGTGACCTGGATGACTAAAAGGACCTCAAATTTAACATATCCCAACTGGAGCTCATCCTCCACCTGCCCCATAAATGGGATCCCCCTTCAAACGCCCCCTTTAGGTCAAGGCAGAAACCTGCGAGTCTCCTTGGACTCTCTCCTCCACCCTAAGTCCAATCAGTTACCACATGCTGGCAGGCCCACCTTCTGAACATATTCTGAACTATTCCTCGGTGCCTGGCTTAACAGTAAAGGCTTAATAAATGCCAGCTGCTATTCCCAGCCTCTTCTTGTTAAGGCTGCTCCTGCTGTCCTGTCTTTCACCGTCCAAAACCCTCCAGTCCACTGACCTTGCCTGATCCACTGGCCATTCTTTTATTTTGGGCCTTTGAATATACTGTCCCCCTGCTTTGCACGCCCTGCACTACACTCCCTAATTATGTAATTCTTTTACAACTTAGCCCAAGTGTCATGTCCATGAGGAGGCCTTCTAATTCCCCCACCTCCAGGAACTGATCTCCCAGCATGCCCTGCAGCTCTTCATTGCTGCTCCTATCACACTGCAGTTTAATCACTGGTTTACTTATCTGACTCCTTCCCCTGTCAACCCCACACTCCCGTGCCAAGTTATAAGCTCCTCAGGAGTAGGAGTCAATATCTCAAACTCAGTTCCTCCCCTTCCCCCCAGTCCCTGCCCTTCCTTTGTTCTCTATCTCAATTACTGGTATCATTAAACTAGAAATTTCCATGTCATCTTTAACCCCCACAGCAAACTTCCACCTCTAAAATGTCGTTTAAATCTGTCTTCTCCTCTCTATTCCCAGTGACTACCTGCGTGGTTTAAGATCTTAGCCTTAATGACTTTGGCAAAGCAGATCTCTTTTCCATTTGGGACCTAGTAAGCGTTTCCTGCAGAGCTGAGACGTAGAGACAGTTGTCTGAAAGGTGGTTCAAGTTTGAACAAAGGCCCTCTGCCTATTTATAGATTGAATATAACCATGCATTGTAACATATCTTACCTCTTTCTATCCACAAATTAGCAACAAGACTCAACTACTCTAAACGGTACCTTGCCCCAGGGTTTTTTTCATAAGAAAAGTGAGTTAAAGATTTGTTCAGTAGCTCTGGCAAAGCCTTCTTAAAAACCAAGTACAGTATAAGTTAATCAATCAGTCAAGCAATCAATAAAATATAAGACCAAACACAGCATTCAACAGTAGTGAGCTGCTCATTCCAAATAGTGAGAGATTCGTGAGTTTGGTCAATACATTACAAAGATGTAACAAGTATAAAAATACAAGGGGCCTAAAACACTTAGTTGATGTGATGCATTCATTATCAGAATGGATATATTTTCCCAGATACTTAGCTAGTCCTGGCTAGTCCAACAATTAACATTTGCAATATGCTAAATAGTAGGCAGAGTTTTGGTGAAGGTCTTCCATTTGAGTGTCTAATTTTGTAAATATTTGATGGCTGCGTGAAACATGCCTGACCCTGCCACTTCCTGGGTTGGACACTTTAGGCAAGTGGCTCACCCCCTGATTCTTCATCTGTAAAATCAGGTAAGGAGCCAGTTCTGTCTCCATCACAGGGCTATTATGGAGTTCAAATGACAGGATGAATATGAACATGATTTAAGCACTACTAAGTTCTCTGAGACGCATTTTGCAGAAGGATCAGAACATATTCAAGCCAGGCAAAAGAGAAGAAAAGCTTTATTCACAGGTCATGAAACAAAAATAATGATAAGTAAGCTAATTTTAAAATCCTCCAGTTAATACTTAGTCTAGAAACAAGGATACTAGTTTAAAAAAAAACACACATTGATGCTGATTTTTAAAATCAGTATGTGTCATTTATTTCATTATTGGTTCCCTCTATTAACTAAAGGGTTGAGAATTTTTTTAAATGAGTCTAACTGTTTTTATTTGTGACCTCATTGGCTTACAGCTCAATGAAAATGTTTGAAAGAAATATCATTCATTTGGGGCCCTGAATCCAGTTACACTTGGCCATTTGTTCAGTCTCAACTTGACAAGTGGTTTGTAATATTTTCCTTTATAATTAATCCTCCTGGAGAGTAAAATTAGATTTCTCGCCTGAACATAGGAAAATGTAACATGTGCCAATGAAAATGGGCCTGACACCAGCACCGGAATGTACAGAAGTCTCCCTCAACACCAGTAATCCATGGGCACCTGCAAAGGGGGTGGAAAGGCTGCCTGGCTAAGCTGCAATGCCCCCTATGTCTGTTTCAGAAGCAAAAGTCAGCTGGTCTCCTGTCAGCTGCTGCACAATGCACACAAGGCATGCTGGCCAAAGGCAGCCCCCGGCACTTACTAAGCGATCCAGAAGCGCTGCCTGAATTGAAATGAAAAAAAATGGCACATCACCTTCTGCGGAGATGAAAGCAATTGTGTAAGTCAACACCAAGTTTCCTTTCTTCCCCAGTTTAAGTCCCCAAAGCACTACTAAAATGAACATATTAAAAATTCTATTTTAAAAGCATTCATTTTTAGATTAAACCAGATATGAGCTATCTTAGATTCTTTTTGAACGAGGTCGGATATATATTTCTTTTTTAATATAAGTATAAAAATATAACAGAAGAAAAAAAAACCTACACTGAGACCCTGCCTTAAAGCTTCCATCAGCAGTAAACGAACAGTATGTTCAGTTGACAGCTAATCGAATTTAGAGAAAACACTAACCAGTGCTTTAGTTACATGGGCCTTTTCCAAATAAATGAATAAATAAGTTGGCTGTTATTTTGATATAAATGTCTACCTGGATGCATATAGTTGTGCCTTCTTGCTGAATATGTAGATAGTAATTGACTCTGTCTGGCAGACTGTTTCACTAGTTAAACCCTCTCATAGGTTAGTACAAGTGGAAAGTACACAGATTGTAGAATCTCCTTACTAGTTTCCTAAACCACTTAGTCTCTTGGTGGTTCAGTTAAGTGAATTGTATTAAATGAGATAATGTGTGAAAAGTGCTTACAAAATTGTAAGTGTTCCCGTGAAGAACAGGATTTCCTTCTGTACCCAACGAGAAAAGAAAATTCCTGAGGCATCGATAGTAGTAGGGTGCCCCAGGAATTGTAGTAGGGTGCCCAGGAACAGTAGTGTCTGAAGCTGCTGTCAGAACCCCTCCCCTTCTCTGCCTTCCCTTCCCTGGCAAAAGAATAAAAGAAGAATCAGTCCCAAGACTGGATGACCCCAGGGGGTGAGTCATCAACTGCCCAGCCCATCTGCACTCGACGCATGAGAAAGAGAGGCAGTGACCTGACACTTTGGAGATCTCTCCTGGAGTTCTGGCAGGGTGGACATTTCCCCAGCTTGCTATGAGCAATTCAGCCAAGACAAGTAAAGCCAAAGGTGACCCAGAGCCTGCATACATCCCAAAAGGCATCCCTAAAACCCTGAACCCACGTCGCACTGCACTGGGGCAGCATTACTTGTTCCCCTCCTAGCAAGAGCTGTCGCTAACCAGCCAACATGGATGCACATTGAGACATTTCCAATATTCTCTTGTTCTTTGGCAGTGGAAACACAAAGGCTTTATTCCTGAGCTTAAATTTATCCATAGTTACAGGTGTCAATCAACCAAGTCTTTGGAACATCAATTTACAAATTATCAAAACCTTTAAGCACGTTCATAACCTTTAATATCCTAATTCTAGTTCTGGGAAGCCATTTAATGAACTAATCTAAAACATAAGAAAAGCTTTTCTGGCCAAAGATTTTTTTTTTTTTTTGAGAATTTATACTAGTGAAAAAGAAGAAATAATCTTCATGCTACACCTCAATGGGGAAAGGTTAAGTGGATGATTTTGTGCATATTAAAAATGATGCCTGCCCAGAATTCTACTTCCAAAATTTATTCTATAGATATGGTAGTGTGTGTATATGTACAAACACACACATATAAACATGCATGCTGGTCTGCAATAGAAAAAAAAGTAAAAACAATTTATATCACCATTAAAAGTAACATTCATACAATGAAAATGTTAAATTTCATATAATTCTATATGTATCTTTGTTTTACAACAAGCATGTACTAATTTTTATAATTAAACTAATACTTGAAAAAGTTATTTTAAAAGATCACAGTAACAAATCTGTGTGTGAGGAGGCAGTCCTCTGACCTGGTCTTGGGAGGTGGAGATATTGAATAATATCCTCTGAACTGAGAAGGAACTTTGAGACTGAAAAACAAAGCGGCAACTCCATAAGGTGGAATTATGACGTTTCCTGTGGGTAACTTACACACAGGCGGGACGACAGGTATTTGCAGTTGCACTCTGCGCCTCCGAAAGGGATACAGGGGGACTTAAAGGGGTCAAAGCTAAAAACAGAATCTGACCACTAGGGGAGAAGCGTGTCCACGCCAACGGGAACTGGTGGGGCAGGGCGGGGGGTGGGGGTGGGCTGTGGAGCTCCCCAGGGGTCTCAGGACCATTAACCATCTGTGTCAGCAAAAGGTATTCTTCCAGTTTTCAGTCAGATGAAGGCAAGGGTAAAAGTTGACACGGAATTTATCTGGCTTGGGCGCATTCCTTGTGAGTAGGCTAAAGCTCAGTCACACAGAGACAGGAGGGGGTAGGAAGAGTCAGTGTGGTTCAGCCACACACTGAAATTTCCCATTTCGGTCCCTGGGAAATGTCCCCTGTGCATTGTGCCCCTCAGTTTACAATTAAACTGTAAACTCAGTCTTTACGTGGCGGGTGTTCCTCCATTTACTCCCAAAGACTGAAGGCATGGGGTGCAAACGCCGGCACCTGCCAGGGTTCCATGCTCCCGCCCCATGCACACTGAAGCCCCCCCAACCATGCACACAGATGATCATTCTTCCCTGCTGCGATAGGACACAGCACCAGACCCTTCTCCCAGCCTCCAGAGAGTCTGCACCAATTGATCAGAGCTGACACAAGACTAAACCTGCCATAGTTCCTTGAATCTAGGATGCCATTGAGTTGAAGAGGCATTGATGATATCTGGAGAGAAGGAATCCTCCATTTCATGTGCAGATCAGTTGTAAGCTGCGTTCTGATTTCTGACTATCAAGTTTAAAATGGAAGTCTTAGGACCTGTGGAATCTGCTGCTGCCCTCTCTGGTCCGTGGCGACCTCTCCCACTCATGGCCTTCTGTGCTTGCTGCCATCTCACTGTCAAGAAGCCACAGCACAGATGTAAGTCACTAAGGTTGGGCCCACTCGTCTTTTATTCTTTCTATTTTTTCTTTTTGGCCCGCCACGCAGCATGTGGGATCTTAGTTCCCTGACCGGGGATGGAACCCATGAGTCTTAACTGCATTGGAAACCCAGTCTTAACCACTGGACCACCAGGGAAGTCCCTGGGCCCACTAGTCCACTCAGCTGAAAGGACAAGAGGAGTCAGGATCCAGAAGCTGCTGGCAAATTTGGTGGGGGGGTGGGCCAGAGGCAGCTGGGGCAGGGAGAGGGGCAGCAGGACCTGATCTCACACACAGAGCTTCTCCCCAGAATTCACTTCTAATTGGTTTACAGTCAAAAGCTTCAAAAGAACCAGCCTTCCTAGATCGCTATGTTTATTGCTCCCCTTTCTCTTAAACTCACAGCATCTACAAACAGGATTTAACTTTCTTTCTCCTGTCTACAAAACACTCAAGAAAGAAAACACCCCTCCAGTTTGAGTCATGCTCTGTGGGCTTGAGCAAGTAAATAACCTCTCTCAATCTGTTTCCTCATCTCTAAAATATTCATAACACTTTTCTCAGAGATGGCTTGTGAAGATGAAAGTAGATAGGGTACCCAGTGTACAGCCCGGAATACAGTGGGTGCTCAATAAATGCTGGCCATTAAGAGTAGAACGGTGGGGACTTCCCTGGTGGCGTAGTGGTTAATAATCCACCTGCCAATGCAGGGGACACGGGTTCGAGCCCTGGTCCAGGAAGGTCCCACACGGTCCGCGGAGAAACTAAGCCCGTGCACCACAACTACTGAGCCTGCGCTCTAGAGCCTGCGAGCCACAGCTACTGAGCCCGTGCGCCACAACTACTGAAGCCTGCAAGCCTAGAGCCTGTACTCTGCAACAAGAGAAGCCACTGCAATGAGAAGCTCGTGCACTGCAACGAAGAGTAGCCCCCGCTCGCCGCAACTAGAGAAAGCCTGCGTGCAGCAACGAAGACCCAACGCAGCCAAAAAATAAATAAATTTATAAAAAAAGAAAGAGTAGAATGGTGATGAACACAGTAGGAAACAGAAAGTAACACATCCTCTAGAGGGTGTACCTGACCTGAATGGAGCCTAAATATATATATAAACAAATAACTTTTTAAATTTTTGACATGTCCAGATGTTTCAGAATTGTTTCTTACAGTCTACCTTTCCTGAGAATAAGTGCACTGGGGTGCACTTAAAAATCTAATAACATCCCCCAGTTGGGTGAACTGCTTGCTCAAGAGGCAGATGTATTCAATAGTAGCAGTATGGCCTGAACAAAATTCAAGCGGCTTCCAGAACTACATTCAAGCCACATATACCCCAGGAAGATCCTACTCACTATCCAGGCAACACAGTGAATGGAACTTCCGGCAACTGCGGTCACAGACCCATCAGTGAGTCAGAGAATCTGGGGAAACAATTGTTACAAAGCCCCTTAATTTCTCTTTTTTCCCCCAAAAAAGCATGGTCAAATTGGATTAATTTGCAAGTCTTATTAAGAGAGTAGCTCTAAAATGACTAATTATCACTCCTTTACTAATAGAGTCAGACTTTTTTATTCCAAAATCTCATCCTAGGAGAAAAGCTGGCCAAATGGAAAGTAGAGTGGAGTGGGCTTGGTTTTCCCAGTCTCTAAGCCCCACCTCCCCAGCCCCCCGGGACCTTAACTGATAAAATAGACAAGGCTACAGAGAGAGAGTTTAGAGAACAAGAAGCAAAAGGACTATGTATTCAAGAACCTCCATAATCAGCTTAAGAATTAGCAGAAGGTGTTAGCATGGGCCTCTGGGACTGCCTGGATCCATCTTCCCAGGCTGCAAATTATGCTGAAGGAGAAACAAGAACCTAGGTTCAGGCTGGAGCAAACTGATTTGGCAACATTTGTGAAATTACATTTGGAGGATGGGGTTGCTGTTAGACCCACAGGAAAAAGATGTAAGAAATATCAGATAAAGTCATGGGGGATCATTTTATGCCGGGATAAGCAACACCTCTCCAGTAAGGTAGGATGTATAAATAGATGCATTTAAAATTTAATAACTAGAGAAGAAGACATAAAATTTAGCCACCATTTTATCCAACAAACATTTATTAATTAACTACAAAGAACTAATTTTTGTGCTGGACCCTAGGGATTCCAAGATGGTTAAAATATGCTTTGCCCTCAAGGGGCTTGCAGTCTAGAAGACTAAGGCCGAGAGGTGTAAACAAAAGGGAGATTCACTTGAAGCAAGGGCAGTGGAGGCCTCAGGGGGCTTGGCTTCCACTGGGGCTGGGGTTAAGGATGAGGTACAGGAGCGGCTTTACAGAGGAAGTGACCTTGAGCTGAGTCTCAAAAGAGGAGTGTTTGCCAGGCCAACAGACAGACCGGGTAATCCTTGTTCCTACTTAGAAGGCCGCAGCTTGTGGAGGATGCACTTCCGGAGAAAAGCCTCTTTCTCAAGCACACAGGGTAAATGTGGTCTGCATGCCTCTGCAGTGAGAACAGGCTTGGCCCAGCTAAGTTGTTCTATAAAGGAGCAGGTGTTAGTCTGGTTCTTAGGTATACCTCAGGGGCAAAAGCTGACCCCCACTTGGGGTCACAGGAAACACAGCTGTGGCATGGCATCAACCTCCCCATCTGGGTCAAGTGGCCCTGGGTGAAACGCAAGGGTGGGTGAAGGCACCTGCCAGCCGGGCTGGATCTTCCGGGGCTGCAATTACATTGGCACCAGGAGGCTTTGTAGCAAGGAGTTACCAGGTGCAGGGGTTGGGAGCACTGAGCATCGGAGCTCCAGAAGGCTGACAGGCTGACTAGTGACCAAGGCTGACAGGCTGACCAGTGAGGAAGGGGAGAAGCAACAGCAAACTCCCTCCTGTGCCCCATAAGGCCTTTACGATCTGACCCTCGACTGCCTGAGGGAGTTGGTGCCCCACCGTCCTATATTCATCTACCATTTACGGCCAGACTCTCCTAAGCACTTTCCAGACAGGATGCACTGCCGCCTCATACTTCACACCCTCAGAGAGCCAAGTGCTCGTTCCTGAGCTCCTTGAGCTGACTTCAAACCCGCACAGAGGAGCAGAACGGGCTGAGACCTGCTCTGGGGCTACCTGTGCTCCACACATCCAGCTGCCCTGGACTGGAATCACATTTCTGTGCATAATATTTTGGTCCTGGTCTGTCCCGATCACCCACATGAATTAGGAGAATGTAATTGGTCTTAAGGGCTCCCCATTAAAGAAAAAAATGGTTTGTTACAAGGGACATCAGGATTTCTTAAAGCCAAGATCCTCTTATAATGCCATTTACCAAGGCCATTCTATTTTCCCCTGGCTGGGGGCAGGTTTCATCTGTGATAGATTGAAATGCTGGAAGATGAGAAGCCCAGACAGGGAGGCTAGAGAGATGGCTGTGGTTTAGTGGAAAGAGCACACTTAGTGGTGTAGGACATGACTCCAACTTAATACTGCAACTCACTGGCTTACCTGCAACAGTGAGTTTGGGTAGCTATGAACCGATGCAAGGTAATCTGTTGAGAAACAGGATCGAGTTGAGAATAGCGTGATCATGTTTCCCCACACATGTGCTCACATGCACATGCACACACACACACCCGCTCACATAGGTTACCTGCTTGGCCTGTGTCAGCAGGAACTTCCTCTTTTCAGAAAATCTAAACCTTCCCCATTCTCCCAAGCCCCCATTCTCCCTCTAGCTCTCCTTCGCCTGCACCTGTCCTTACCTTCTGCTTCAGGTCCTTTTTATCCTCTTACCCCTCTTCCATCTCCACACTTATCTGTCCACATCCATCTATCACATCTGTGCCTCTTCCTTTCTAAAATGAGCCCCGCTAATGATCTTAATCTCATCCCCCTCTCATCTCCACGTGCTAATCCTCTTGTATCTCTAATCTTCCCGGTCTACCATGGTTTCATCAACTGCCTAAGTCTTAATAGCCAGCCTAAGCCCTGTCCTGAGCTTCCAATCCAAATTTCCAACTGACAGTGAACCTCTCCAACTACTTTATAGGCTGGGCCCTCCAACATGTGCAAAACTGAATGGTGACCTTTCCGGTGAACCCTGTCCTCTTCCTGTATCTGATCTCAGCCCCGACATGATTCCTTTATCTATTCATTTATTCCTGCAATACTTGTTTATTGAGCATCTGTGTGAAGACAACATACAAAGCAGTAGGAATATAACAGCCCTCATCCTCATCTCATGGGAAGGATGGACATTAATCAGTCATCAAACACGAACACAATTATAGATGCGGAATTTTCTACAAAGGAAAGATGTAAGTGTGATGAGAACATAAGAGTGCTAAGGAAAGCTTTTCCAAGAAGCAACTTGCAACATATATACTGAGAGTAGAAGACTGAGTAGGCATTAAGTAGGAAAAGATGGGCTGAGTGTCCCAAACAATGAAAACTATTTATTTACAAAGGCCCTGGGCAGGAGGAAACTTGGAGTATTTATAGAAGACCAGTGCATCTGGAGCCCAGGGAGCAAGGGGGAGATGATATGAGAAGAGGCAAGTGGGGGCCAGACCTTGCTGGGCCTTATAGGCTGTTAGGAATTTTGTCTTTTTCCTGAAATTAGTAATAAACTGACTACCTTCAACATTTATTGAGCACCTACTATGTACCAGGCACTTTTCTATAGGCTGGAAATTCTGGGCTATGGCAGGAGTGTTACTGAGACGATAAGTTTAGATGAGGAGTGAAACTGAGCAGGACCTTGTGGGACCTTCCCAGATACAAAAGCTACTCCATGTCCCCCGTTTCTTGTTTGCAGAAAAAGGTTTTAGTCTCCTAGGCCTTCCCTGAGTTCCGAAGAGCAGACTCAAGTAGTTACTAACTAGAGAAGTGAGGGAATGCTGAGACAAACGAAAAGCAGTCAAGAAACTAGTTCGTAAGAGACTACTCTGAGCAACAATATGCCAATAAAATGGACAACCTAGAAGAAATGGACAAATTCTTAGAAAGGTATAATCTCCCAAGGCTGAACCAGGAAGAAATAGAAAATATGAACAGACCAACTACCAGTAATGAAACTGAATCAGTAACTTAAAAACTCCCAACAAACAGAAGTCCAGGACCAGAAGGCTTCATAGGTGAATTCTACCAAACATTTAGAGAAGAGTTAACACCTGTCCTTCTGAAACTATTCTTAAAAATTTCAGAGGAAGGAACACTCCCAAACTCATTCTATGAGGCCAGCTTCACCCTGATTCCAAAACCAGGTATCACACACAAAAAAGAAAATAACAGGCTAGTGTCACTGATGAACAGAAATGCAAAACTCCTCAACAAAATACTAGCAAATTGAATCCAACACTACATTAAAAGAAGCATACACCATGATCAGGTGGGATTTATCCCAGGGATGCGAGGATTTTCAATATCTGCAAGTCAATCTATATGATACGCCACATTAACAAATTGAAGAATAAAACCATATGAACATCTCAATAGATGCAGAAAAAACTTTTGATAAAATTCAACATCCATTTAGGATAAAAACTCTCCAAAAAGTGGGCACAGAGGGAACATACCTCAACATAATAAAGGCCATATATGACAAACCCATAGCTAACATCATAATCAACAGTAAAAAGCTGAAAGCATTTCCTCTAAGATCAGGAACAAGACAAGGACGCCCACTTTCACCACTTTTATTCAATTTAGCTTTGGAAATTTTAGCCTCAGCAATCGGAGAAGAAAAACAAATAAAAGGAATCGAAATTGGAAAGGAAAATGTGAAACTGTCACTGTTTGCAGACGACATGATACTATACATAAAATCCTAAAGACAGCACCAGAAAACTACTAGAGCTCATCAACAAATTCATTAAAGTTGCAGGATACAAAATTAATATAAAGAAATCTGTTGCATTTCTATATGCTAACAACAAAATATCAGAAAGATAAATTAAGGAAACAATCCCATTTTCCATCGCATCACAAAGAAGAAAACACCTAGGAATAAACCTACCTAAGGATGCAAAAGACCTGTATTCTGAAAACTATAAGATGCTGATGAAAGAAATTGAAGACAACACAAACAGATGGAAAGATATACCATGTTCTTGGATTAGACAAATCAATATTGTTAAAATGACCACACTACTCAAGGCAATCTATAGATTCAATGCAATCCCTTTTAAATTTTCAATGGCATTTTTCACAGAACTAGAACAAATCATTTTAAAATTTGTATGGAAACACAAAAGACCCCAAATAGCCAAAACACCCTTGAGAAGAAAGAATAGAGCTGGAAGAATCATGTTTCCTGATTTCAGACTATGCTACAAAGCTATAGTCATCAAAAGAGTATGGTACTGGCACAGAAACAGATACATAGATCAATGGAATAGGATAGAAATCCCAGAAATAAGCCCACACATTTATAGTCAATTAGTCTATTACAAAGGAAGCAAGAATATACAGTGGAGAAAAGACAGTCTCTTCAATAAGTGGTGCTGGAAAAACTACACAGCTACCTGTAAAAGAATAAAATTAGAACATTTTCTAACACCATATACAAAAATAAACTCAAAATGGATTAAAGATCTAAGTGTAAGACCGGATACTATAAAACTCCTAGAGGCAAACATAGGCAGAACACTCTTTGACGTAAATCGCAGCAATATTTTTTTGGACCCGTCTCCTAGAGTAATGGAAACAAAAGCAAAAATAAACAAATGGGACCTAATGAACCTTAAAAGTTTTGCACAGCAAAGGAAACCATAAACAAAATGAAAAGACAACCTACGAAATGGGAGAAAATGTTTGCAAACAATGCGACCAACAAGGGCTTAATTTTCAAATATGTACAAACAGCTCATACAATTCAAAGTCAAAAAACCAAACAACCCAATCCAAAAATGGGCAGAAGACCTAAACAGACATTTATCCAAAGAAGACATACAGATGGCCAACAGTCACATGAAAAGATTCTCAACACAGTTTGGCAATAAAACAGAATCACAGAACTCCTAGCTCCTCATCCAGGAATATACATAACAATCTGATACATATCTCTGAGTTGTTTTGTAGAAACTAAGACCCAGGTGGAAGATGCTGACCACAAGCCCATAGACCCTAGACTGGTTGGAACCAGGGGACTGATGATTAAGATTCCTGAAATATCACCCTGTTACCTCAACACCAACCAATTAGAAGAAAGTACATGAGCTGATCAGGTACCCTGCAAACCTTACTCCTAATGTTGCCTTCAAAAACCTGTCCCTGAAAGCCAACAGGGTCTTTTGAGCACAAGCTGCCCATTCTCCTTGCTTGGTGCCCTGCATGCTGTACTTTTCTTCACCACAACCCAGTGAGATTAGATTGGCTTTGCTGTGCACCAGGTGGGCTGACACAAGTTCAGTTCGGTAACAAGAGGAGAGAGAAGAGAGGAGAGGGCAGTTAAATGGAGAGACAGTAAAGGGTTCAATGCACTCGCCCATCTACCACCCAAGGCTGAGCATAAAGCCTCAGAGTCCTACTCAGCCCTTCATTTGTCCCCGTACTCAAGTGATCAAGAACCCTGGCTACGCTTCTCTATAATGTCTGTGGCATTCATCTCGTGATGGGTGGGCCTTGTAATCTCTCATTGATGCTCTTGCCACAATCTCCTAACCAGCTTTCTTGTATCTGATTTTACCTTCTCCAAACTCTTCTAGATTGACAAGAGCTTGCAAATGCAAATTTAACTAAGATTTTTTTCCCCTAGTCTAAAACTCTTCAGTATCCTTCTCCCTTGCCAACAGACATATTTCTGGTCACAGTTAGTAAAAGGATAAGTCTGTAGTCCTAAACTGGCATGGAAGGGCATTTAGATTCTGCCTTTCATCAGTTTCATCTCATGCTCTAGCATCCTGGAATTTCTTGCCATTCCCAGATCACAGCACTCTTTTCCATGCCTCCAATCCTTTGCTCATGCTCTCCCCTCTGCCTGGGCTGCCTTTTCTTCAGGCTTTGAGAGTCAGTTAAAGATTAGCTTCTCCCATGCTCCCCTAACAATAATTGCTAATGTTCATTAAGTCCCCATGTGTTAGTTATCACGTTACACCCTTTTCCTAGAATTACCTTATTTGAGTCACCCAATGAAGTAGGTACTATTATCCTTCCATTTCACAAGGAGGGAAAAACAGGTTTAGAGAGGCCACAGAGTGGAGATGCGGAATCAGAATTTGAACTTGGGTCTCATAGGCTCTAGAATTGAACTCTCAATACTCTATAACCCAACAAGGCAAACAAGACCTTCCTTTGTGCTTCATAAGCCCATTGTGCATACCCTTAAGGTGCTGTGGTAATGACTATGAAAGTTATGATAGTTTTGATAGCTAATACTTAAGAACTTACTATGTGCCAAGGACTCTAATGATTGTCTTTACAGGTTTGAACTCTTTATTATTTCAGACAAAGAAATGGAAGCTAGGAGGGCTAAAGTCTTACAGTAGGCAAGAGTAGAACAGGGTTTGAAATCCACGCTAATTTGAAAAGGCACAGTCTTAATTTATCCTGTATCTCAGCCCAAGGTCTAGAACATGGATGTGGGCAACAAAACATTTAAGTGAAACGTAAATGGGCATCATTATCATGAGATGGCACTTAGAGCCATAGCAACAGATGAGCCCGAGTGTAGAGAAAGGACAAAAAGGGTCATAGGACTGAGTTGGAAGAGTGCAACATCTGGGCAGTGGTTCTCACTAAGGGTGATTTCATCCCCTAGGGGACATTTGACAATGTCTGGAAATATTTTTGGTTGTTGTTACTGGTTGGGTGGGGGGGGGAGGGCGTGCCACAGGCCTCTGGTGGGTAGAGGCCAGGGATGCTGCTAAACACCCTTCAATGCACAGCACAGCTGCTCACAACAAAGAATTATCTGGCCCCAAATGTCAAGTGCCAAGTTTGAGAAACAGAGATTTAGAGGTCATATAGAGGGGAGAAGCAAACAAAGGCACAGCCATAGCCAGAAAGATAAATAAATAAAACCACACCCCCAATCCTTCCCTCCCCCACACCTCTCCCCCTTGGCAAAGACTGGCACAACATGGTAAATCAACTATACTTCGATAAAAAAATAAATACAGGGTTTCCCTGGTGGCGCAGTGCTTGAGAGTCCGCCTGCCAATGCAGGGGACACGGGTTCATGCCCCGGTCCGGGAAGATCCCACAGGCCGCGGAGCGGCTGGGCCCGTGAGCCATGGCTGCTGAGCCTGCGTGTCCGGAGCCTGTGCTCCGCAACGGGAGAGGCCACAACAGTGAGAGGCCCGTGTACTGCAAAAAAAAAATAAAAAAATAAAAATAAATACATAAAGAAATAAATAGATAAATAAATAAAACCAGAGAGGCATGAGGGGAGAGTGTTTTAAGAAGCAAGTAGTGGTGAGCCCTCTCCGATGGAGAAGGATGTGTAAGGAGGATGTGACAACATGGAGGTCACTGAGGAGCTGCCAAGAGCCATTCTGGTGGATAAAAGGGCTAAATGCAGCCCGGTGTGGGCTGAGAAGTGAATGGACAGTGAAGACATGGGAAAAACATGTGTAGGCACAGCTCTCTTGAGATGCTTGGTTCTGAAGGGGAGGCAGAGAAATGAGGAAGTGTTAGAAGAGATGTGGGGTATGGGGTCCTAGGACTTTTGGGGTTGTTTTATGATGGGAGATATTGGAGGCACTGCCGCCTCCCCAGCCTGGATTCTGACCAACCTTCTCAATGATACCCTGGTTTCCTCTCTCCATGGCTGGATACCTGTGCCTCCCCATCTTCCATTGTACCCCAGGGTCTGCCAGCCCTGGGAAAATCACACCACCTGCTCACTGACTCCTGTAACCAGGCTCTCGAGGGTTGATGGAGAGAATTACAAATCTAGTCTGAAGGTTCTTCCTAGGAATGTGTGTTTTCTAAACTGCGTCTCTGTCGTCAGGTAATCCTTGTGTCCATCTCTCATGAACTTCCTACCACATCCCTCCTGTAACTTGTTCCCAGCCTCTTCCATCTCCTGTGTCCTCAGCTCTATCCTTGCCCCTCTGCAGGTGAGTTTGCCTCTAACTACTTAAAAAAAAAAGTTTGTTGAGCATCTTTCAGGCCAGGCTACAATCAATACGCTTATATATTTATTAAAAGGTGGTCTGTGGAGTACCTGTATCAAATTTACTTGGGTCCTCTGCTCCAACTCCTCAACCACTTAGATGCATAGAAGCAAATTCTCTGGGTTGGGGACCAGAGAGATGCATTATAAACAAGAACCTAGGAGATTCTGATGTTCACTACAATTTGAAAACCACTGTTATACATCATTTAATTTTCTCAATAATTCTGTGAGGGAGATATTATTATCACAGTCAGAATTATATGGAGAGAATCCTATTTGAACTCTTACCTTCCATTTCTTGTTCATACTCAAATTGTTATGTATTTTCACCAGTTTCCCTTGCCTTTGTCCTGTCTCAAAGAAAGAAATCTCCCTCCCATCCCTGATCAAGACTACATCCTCTTTAAAAGGTTCCTTTTGATCCAAACTCTTCCCTCTTCCTCTGGTACTTTGATCTACCAACTGAAGATGAGACGACAGTGGTAGTTATAATGGCTATAGCATTAATTGATCGTTCAGTATTAGCCAGCTACTGACTTTGATAAGTCTTCTTTATTTATTATTTCATCCGATCTTCAAATACTTCTACTTCTTCCTTTCATATTACCATTCATTATACGTATGCTACACCTTGGATTATTATCCCAGTTCTTGGATATTCTGTTCTGGTTTTTTTCATCCTTTTTTTCCTCTTTGCATTTCAGTTTGCAAAGTCTCTGCTGAGAAATCTTCAAGCTCACGATTCTTTCCTTGACCATGTCCAGTGTACTGGTGAGCTCATCACAGGCGTTCTTCATGTCTGTTACAATGCTTTTTATTTCTAGCATTTCCTTTTGATCCTTTCTTAGAATTTCAAACTCTTTGCTTACATTACAATCTGTTCTTTGCATGTTGTTCAATTTTAAAAATTAGAGTCCTTAGCATATTAATCATAGTTATTTAAATCCAGTCTGGTAATTCTGAAATCTATCATATCCAAGTCTGGTTCTGATGTTTGCTTTGTCTCTTTAGGCTGTGTTTTTTCTTGCCTTTTAGCATGCCTTGTAAGTTTTTGTTGAAAGCCAGACATAATCCACAGGATAATAGGAACTGAGAAAATAAGCCTTTAGTGTGAGGTTTTATGTTCATCTGGCTATGTATGGGTTAGCTTGTGCATTTAATGTTTGCTGTAGTATGGGTGTCAGAGGCTTCAGTCTCCTCCAGTGTCTTGATTTTTGTCTCCCCTATTATCTTTGGTTTTCTCTAGAAACTCCTTCATAAATAGAGTTTATGCCTTGAAGCTCTCTTGGTTATAATCCACTGTTATTATACTAAAGCCCTGTTAATGTGATGGTCAAGTATTGGGAAGGGGAAGCAGTCTAGAATCCTATGATTAAATCTCAGGGTTTTGTTTCTTTTTTTTAAATCAGGCCATCATCTCTGGGCCGGGACCTTTAGAAGAGTTTCTTGGCCTTTTTTTTTTTTTACTCCCTTTATGAGACAAGAATGCTAGAGCGGGCTGGAGCTGGCTAATTGCCCTTCCCCCCGGGTCAGGTAAGGCTCTGGTAGTTTCCCTTGAGGGAAGATCTTTGTTAAGGAGAATGCTCTGGATATATTTCAAAATGGTTACTTTCCCCCTCCCTCTGCCTAAAACAGGAGAGGATTTTTCTCTGATATTCACTGTGAGAACCTGGTAGGGATCCTGGAGGTAAAATTCACAAACGTAGTGATCCCCTGACACTGGGCTCCTAAGGAGTTTGACTATGAAGCTAGTCCACGCTCAGCCTGTAGCTGTTCATCAATTACTGTGTAAGTATTCTGATCACTTACTGTCTGCAGCAGTTTCTGCTCCTGATAAGCTGTGATTCTCAGTGTTCCCTGTCTCTCCAGTTTGGGGGTGAGGAAGGGCAGTTTGCCTTGTGACCTCAACTCACTGATGGATCTAATTAGAGTTGTTGATTTTCAATTTTTCAGCTTTTTTCTTGTGAGGACAGGAGCGGTGATTTCTAAGTTCTTGACATGTCACAGCAGAAGCTGGCAATCCTTATCTAATCGTTACAAATCTTTGAATTAGTATTATTCCAAATTGATAGGCAAGGTTAAATTAAGTGGCCCGAGCTTATGCAGTCAGTGAGAAGTGGAGTGACTATGTTGCCACTAAAATGATAACAATTATACTGGGATTCAGGCAACATCCTATACTAGGATCCAGAAAGACAGCTGCACAAGTACAGGCTGCTTTGGAAACAGGCCAGGAGGTGTGGGTGAGCATGCATCCTCATATGCGCACATGCGAGGAAGCCCTGGGATGTCAGCTGACTTTGGGAAGGAAAGGAGTGCAGGGCGTGGGCCAGAATCCTTGTCTTTACGTAGAGTCAGTATCATTTCATTGTCAAAAAGAACAACGGCTTTTAGGGCTGAATTCAAAAAGGCACTGCTATTTATTAATTGCCTACTATGTGCCAGACACCATGATAGTGCTGAACAGACACAGTGCTGAACAAAGCAATGTCCCTACTCTTGTGGAGTTGACATTGCAGTGAGGGAAAATAGCTAACACACCAGCAAGCACATACCAACCATGTCAGGTGGTGATCAGTCAAAAGAAGAAAACTAAACAGGGTAAATGGGATTAAGGGTTTTATAAAATATGGTCAGAAACGGACTCTTTGACAAAAGAGACCTCTGAGCAGGAACCTGAAAGAAGTGAGGTAGTGTGGGATTTAATGGATATCTGGGGGAAGAGCATCCTGGGCAGAGGGAAGAGGAAATACACAGTCCTTGAAGCATGCGTTGATGGCTTAGCTGAGGATACAGGCTCATTCAGTCTGCAGGGACATAGGCTGTGAGGACAGTAATTACCTATGTTGGATAAAAGATGCCAAATTTGAAGAATCTTGAAATGCTGAAGAGGTCTTGATTACAAGAAGGTAATTGCACAAGAATGGGATTTGCAAGTTGGGGTTTAGTAACCACATGGTAGATGGATGGGAACTTTTTCCAGCCAACACCTTGGCCTCCCCAAAATGAAGGACTAGGGGACAACATCGGATATCAGCTGGGGGTCAATGGGAGGGACAGTTTTGTGTCCAAGGGGAAAAACCAAGACCAAGTGACTTGACAAAGGTTACACATTCTCTCTAAAAGTAAGCTCTGAGCTAGGCTTCTACTCAAATTCCTACTTGATCAGCTGTGATAAATAGTGATATAACAATATATGTCAAGAGCCAAAAAACTATTTGATATAGAAACTTGGGACTCTATCCCATGGAAATGATCTAAAATCTAGAAACACAATGTCCATAAGGGCAAGGGTTTTTGCCTGTTTTGTCACAGCTATATACTCACAGCCTAGAATAGGCCTTGTACATAATAGACTTTGTAAATATTTGTTGAAAATAAGTAAATGAATGAAAAGGTTTTCTTCATAAAAATTATTTATAATATTTAACAGATTTACCTAAATATGCTACAATAGGCTATTGTTTAAGTAAACTATGATCCATTTGCTCTTTGGATTTAACTATTTTAAGAAGCATACAGATGGCTTACAAGTTTGTAAAACCAGTTGCGATCTATCCTATAAGGTAGTTAGGTCTGGAATGAAGGCTCATCATTCTCATTCTAAAGATGAGGGGATTGCAAGGCCATACAGTGACTTATTGACATTTTTAAGCTACTTAATACATACATGATAAAAGTGCTTTGGGAGAGTAAACATTATATATTGTCTGCTAAACAATTCTGTCACGTATTTGCAAATGATTTCCAGAGCTTTAGAAAAATAGATGTGGAAACAATGCTAGTTCCCATGCAAGAAAGCATGAGACCAAGTAATGCCAGCAAACAAGGGGGTAGGGCCAGAAATTCCAGCAGCAGTCATCCACCAATTTGGAAAACATTTATCAACTGGCCAGTGCCAAGTCTTCGTGAGGCCGTGGGAATACAGAGATGGCTGTAGCCCAGATTCCTGCCTCTTTGCAGAATCTTGTAGGCAAATAGGGATTTAACACATCAGGGTTACACGGTGTGTGAAGAACTAGAATAAAGGGATGTACCAAGTGTTTGAGAGCTCAGAGATGGGGTAGGGGGCACAGAATCTAAATAGGATGAAAGTAAGACATGAGTATCAGGAAACACAGAGGACATGGCATATGAAGTGCTGTGAGATGATAAACCTGATGTGATCCCTGGAATGACCCAGAAAGGATTTTAGGGGACCAAGTAGTCAATTTATGTCTGTCTCTCCCATACATCTGCCCCTGGAGCTACAAAAGATGCTCAATAGAGAAAATGGTACAGACTGCAGATGTTTTAATCCTTGCTCACTGCCATTTACTGGCTCTGTGCCTTTTGTCACATTTCTAATTCGCTCAGTGTTACCTTGCCTGTAACATGGAGATGACAATAGTGCCTACCTCATGGGATGGGTCTGAGACTGACGGGAAATTAATGCATTTATTTCTTTTTGTGACAGATATTTACTGAGCATCTGATACTGCACCCAATACTGGTTGTGCAGTGGTGAAAGAGACAGACAGTCCCTGTTCTTGTGAAACTTACAGCCCGGAGTGAGAGAATGAAAATAAATGAAGCAACTAGACCGGTTAGTACCTGGAGGTGACAGTCGTGCTTTCCTCCATCTGCTCATTCCCTGAGGTGTAGAGACCTTGTCAAGGTACAATTTGAATCCCATTTTCGGTGAAGCTGTTGCGTGGAGTAGGTCACAAAGCCAGTCACTGAGCCCAGCCAAACAGCTAGCACCCACAGAATTTTGTTTTTATTTACTGGGTATCATGTATCCACTGAAATTTTTCACTTTATATTATAGCCTCCCAATCATATTACAGTGAAGATAGAAAGAATTGAAGAAGTCTGCCTCTCTCCTCACTTGGTAGAGGCACACAGACAGCTGGTGAGTTATACCTAAGGTGAGATGTCTGCCACATCTACAGAGGGATGGAGTTTGTGATTCACTGGACACAGAAAGGTAGAAAGGGCTCTGGGCTGCTGACTCAGAAGGAGGAGACATTGATTATGTCCAGGCACTGTGCTGGGCATTTTACATAAATTATCTCATCTGATACTCCAAACAATCTTTATCATGCCTGTTTTATAGATGCAAGAACTAAGGTTCAGAGAAATTAAGTGACTTCTTCACCCAGTTGGTAGAGGCAGAATTTGAGCTCGCATCTGCAAACTCCAAAACACCCATGTTTTTTTCCAGACACCCACTAAATAGAAAAGCGAAGCTCGAATTGGAAAATAATGAGATACATGATCCTTTTGGAGGAAGATCAGCCTAAAAATAGAGATGCTTTTTACTGTCATAATAAACTGTGTGACCACCACTGATACTGTCAAATTCTAAATGGCCACCTCTAGAAAGAGAGGAGCTAATTTACACATATACCTGTGTGTGTTGTGTGTACACACTTAAAATCTAGAAGAAAAGATACCCAAATCCTAATAATGATTATCTCTAGATTATAAGATGACTAATTTTATCTCTTCTTTATCCTCTGTATTTACCATTTTCTGTATTTTCCATCACAAAACAAGGGTGTGCTCTGTTGAGAGGAATGATGCTCAAGTCCTGATAAGGCATCTGGTCCCCAGACTCAGGGCTTGCCCGCTTGGAAGGAAACTACTTGTTGTCCTTTCTGGTATCAGGCAACAGGGACCAGGGCTATGGCAGCCTGAGGACAGACATCCAGCCCAGGCACTCACATGCCACACTGCTCCTCATTTTAAATGATAAGCAGCAATGTTAAATGATTTTAAACATCAATTAAAAAACGAAAACTAAGTGTTGAAGAAGAGGTCTTGATATTGATTTTTAAATATGTCCTTTTGATGGTTCCTTTAGGATCACAGCTCACAGAGGCATTGTACACCGAGTCAGTTCCTGAAGGGAAGGGGCTAGCATAGCATGTCATCCATCCCCTGGTTCATTCATTTGTTCGTTCGTTCATTCATTCATTCGAGAAAACGTTTACTGTGCCTTCACTGGTCTCTATGTGCTTGTCAAAGTAGATACAGTGAAACACTAAAATAGAGCAAGTTTTAAAATAGAGGAAAGATTGCTCTGTCATAGCATTTAGGTCTTTACCTAAATGCCATTTTTCTTAGCAACTCACCATAACCACCATTTTAAATTGCATCTATCCATTCCAGTTGCTTTATTTTTCCCATTACCCCTATTACCTACCACATGTATATTTTATTTATGTTGTATATTGTCTCTTAATTCCCTTATACTAAATTTTAAGCTCTAAGTGTGTATTAAATTCTGCATTTGGTTAGGTGCTTTTCCACTTTAAACTAGTTGAGGGCAGAAATGAAATATTGTTCACTACAACCAAAAATTAAGTATTTTAAATGTAACAAATGTCTTATTACTTATTTTTTTCTCATATTAATTTTCTAAAACAAAATTTAGTGTTGGAAAGTAATAAACATGAAACATGGTTTAAACTTCAAAAAAAAAAAATAGAGGAAAGAGTATAGTGGTTTTCACACAAACCCTTTATCTTCACCCATTGTCCACCTGCAAACTTTAAAACTACCCAAAAGACAACTCAAAAGTTATTGTCTCAAAGAGACAGAAGACACAGAGATGGCCAACAGGCAAACGAGAAGATGCTCAACATCTCTAATTATTAGACAAATACACGAGAAGATGCTCAACATCTCTAATTATTAGACAAATGCAAATCAAAACTACAATGAGGTATCACCTCACACCAGGCAGGATGGCCATCATCAAAAAGTCTACAAATAATAAATGCTGGAGAGGGTGTGGAGAAAAGGGAACCCTCCTACACTGTTGGTGGGAAGGTAAATTACTGCAGTCACTATGGAGAACAGTATGCAGGTTCCTTAAAAAACTAAAATAGAGTTGCCATATGATCCAGTGATCCCACTCCTGGGCATATATCCAGAGGAAATTCTAATTCCAAAAGATACATGCACCCCAATGTTCACAGCAGCACTTTTTACAGTAGCCAAGACATGGAAGCAAACTAAGTGTCCATCAACAGATGAATGGATAAAGAAGGTGTGGGGTGTGTTTGTGTGTGTGTATATATATACACACATACACAATGAAATATTACTCAGCCATAAAAAATAATAAGATAATGCCATTTGCAGCAACATGGATGGACCTAGAGATGATCATACTAAGTGAAGTAAGCCAGACAGAAAAAGACAAATACCATATGCTATCACTTATATGTGGAATCTAAAAATACGATACAAGTGAACTTATTTACAAAACAGAAACAGACTCACAGACATAGAAAACAAACTTATGGTTACCAAAGGGGAAGGGGGGGGAGGGATAAATTAGGAGTTTGGAATTAATAGATACACACTACTATATATAAAATAGATAAAAAACAAGGACCTACTGTATAGCACAAGGAACTATATTTGATATCTTGTAATAAGCTATAATGGAAAAGAATCTGAAAGAGAATATATATATATCTGAATCACTTTGTTGTACACCTGAAACTAATATAACACTGTAAATCAACTATGCTTCAATTTTTAAAAAGTTATCATCTCTATAAATATCCTTTCTCTTCTCCCAAATCAGCTCTCACTCCTCGCTTCCTACAAATGATTGCTTTCTTATTTGCACACATGCAGCAATTATAACACTTAGTATGCTGCAGTAGAGTTCTTTCTATACAAGTCTCTTTATGTCACAGGTAGGAAATGATCGCATTTTGAGTAAACAGACAAGACCACCCCAATACCCAAGGAAATAAATATCTAGGCTCTCCTATAATCCATTTTGTACTCGGCCAGTACACCTAGCATGCCAGGGTTGCGAAGTTCTATTGTAGATCTTGACCTCCTAATTAACACCATGGACCAGGCCTTAATTATTCATCTCGGTATGCTCAGAGCCTAGTATGTTGCCTTTCACGTAGCTGGTAATTAGTGCTTTTATTAGATCATCCCAACTAATATTTATTGAGTGTCCACCACGTGCCAGGCACAGTGCTAGTTGATAGAAATACACTAGTGAACAAAATAGATATGATTATGCCCTACAATTTGCTGTGGCAGATCAATATTAAACAAATAATCCTACAAGCAAGTATATAAGTTGTAATAACCACACTTAAGGAAAAGTAGGTACTATAAATGATACGGAAATATTTGAATAAACAAGTAAATGAATGAAAGAAAGCAATGTATGTTTTATATGGTAATATCCATTCACTAGAAAGGTGTACTCTACAGGAAAAGAAAGAGAATATTATGGGCTATCTCAGGACGGATTAAGAATCCCCTAAGACAATCTATGTGTTCATGCACCTATGATGCATACCGGGACCTCATTTGTGTTTTGTGGTCCTATCTCATGAATGACTCATTCTGAACTTACTTACAGGCAACTAAAAATCCTCAGATTCTTTTGTTGTTGTTTGTTTGTTTAATGTGCTGCCATAAATCCAAATCGCTCTTCTTGTACAGGTGCAATAGGTTATTTGGATCTAAGTAGGTAACTTTCTGTGTTCTTCCATTAGCTTTCATCTTGCTAGATTTGGTCTATCAGTTTGACCTGCCCAAATCCTGTCATGCCCAGCCCTGATATGGGAATATATGTTTCCCTTCATATCAGTGGGTGTGGCTACTCTGATGGAATGCCCATATTCAGGTTGTTGAAAAGAGTGCTGAGTGAAAATCTGGGGGAGGGCTGGGGGGTGGAAATCACCTTTGAAACACAATAGCAAAAATATAAAAATGTCCATATCCTTTGCATCTGTAATTACACTTCTGGGAATCTCTTCTAGCAAACTAATACCAAATAAGGAAAAAAACTTTACGCAAGAAACTTTTACTCCGTTATTTATAGTAGTGAATAGTAGATTGAAAAATTCCAATATCTTATAAGGGTCACGATTAAGCTTAGGTGAGTGTAAAAAGAGGAAGTTTTCCTATAAAGTAAGAGAGAATTCCTAAGAACAGGCTTGCAATAGCAGTTTATTTTTAGAAGTGTTGAAAACTCATTTAGCGTCTCACGTGGCTCAGAACTCATTAGGAGCTAATAAATATTTATTGTTAGTGAAGAGATAATGGAAATAGTTTATAAACAGGTGATTAAGAATATGGAATAGGGCTTCCCTGGTGGTGCAGTGGTTGAAAGTTCGCCTGCCGATGCAGGGGACACGGGTTCGTGCCCCGGTCCGGGAAGATCCCACATGCCGCGGAGCGGCTGGGCCCGTGAGCCATGGCCACTGAGCCTGTACGCCCAGAGCCTGCGCTCCGCGACGGGAGAGGCTGCAGCAGTGAGAGGCCCGCGTACCGCACAAAAAAAAAAAGAATATGGAATAATTAGTTATTAAAAGATACTTGTTTGTATGGTATTGATAAGGAATCTTAGGCAAACATTCCTCTTTATAATGAAGCTTTCTTCCTTTGATTGGCAGACTATTCCCTAAACTAGTTGATGCATGTAGGCCTTACATTAAAAATAAAATAAAGTGATGGTGTTATAAACTAGCAGCTTGAATTTTAGTACAAATACTGTGCTTAAAATTCTGTCAAACTGGAGTGCCTGCTCTGTGAGGCGCACAGGGCAAGGTGCTGGGAATATAGCAGCAAACAAGACAGGCAAAAATCCCTGCCCCGTGGAGCTTACAGTTTAGTGGAAGGGGGCAGATGACGCTCAGCAAGTCAAACAGATAGCACGTCAGATGGCAATAAAGGCAATGGAAAAAAATTAAGTGGTGGAGAGGGATAGGGAATTCAGCTCAGGGACAGAAGGGGGGGAATGAAGTTTCAAATAGGGTGATGATGGGGCACGCCCCCTGGGAAAGGGACTTCTGAGCAGAGACCTGAAGGAGGAGGGAGAAAGAGCTGGGCAGTTGGCTGGGCCACGAGCATTCCTGGGAGCAACTCGTTTTGAACAATACAGTTTTAAAGGATTGGTGGATTACTTCTGTACAGGCAGTCCAGCTGCTGCATTCCTTGTCACTTTCAATTAACCATGAGTACACCCAGCTAGCTCATCAGACTCCCGTGTCTCTCCCTTCTGGCAGCTGGGGACAGATACCCTAGTCTGTGCCAAAGCTGCCACGCTGGACCCGCAGCTGGAAGCAGAGAAGGCAGCCCCACCCCTTTCTCCTGGGCCTCTGCCGGGGTGGTGAGAGCTGTAACCCTTACCCTCCCAGTCCCAAGCAGCCCCAGTCCCTCCCCACTGAGTCTAAAGGGGCATTAAAGTTTGCTTTAAAGTTTCTTTTGTACCTGGTGAGTCCGTGCTCTCTGAGTAAGGGCTCTCATTTAGAAGCAAAATCACCCACTCTCAGAGTTACTTTTAGAATTAAGAATGTAATCTTCCACCAGATTTAAAGGGTATTAGAATTTTGTTGTTGATGTCAAGTCCTCAAAGCTGTCATATTTGGAGTGAGGGTGTTAACAAAGAAGTATATCTAAGTATTTGTTAATTGCCATGCATATATTTTAAAAATTTCATCGGTATTTGTAGCTTCTGATCATCTGCTCCTGTTCCAACTGATGACTTGCTGACTGTTTGCCATTCCTGTTGATATAAGGCGCAATTACAAGGAAGATGCTGTAAGCTCCTTGAGGGCAGGACTATGTCTGTTTTTCTCACCGTCGTAAACCCAGTGCCTACCTTAGCGCCTGGCACATCGGAGACCCTCAGTAAATGCAGATGAATAAATGAATGACTCCAAAGATGACAGCTTTGGTATAGAGAGAAAAGACGTTTATGCTAGAGTGGAGGGGCGCAAGCATAGAGAGCACAATGTCTGAAGCAGGAGAGGTAGGATGGGGCATGAGTAATGATTTTTCCCCCTCTAACTTTGGAGATACTGGGCACCCAAGTGAAGTGTGCATTTAATGCACAGGGCAGGGCAGGGGTGGGGAGATGAGTGTGAGAAAATCACTGGCACAGAGCCCCTTCCCTCCCATTCCCCCACACTCCACCTCCATGGATGTTGGATTACTCTGGTCAATTTACTTAGCCCCTTGGAGACTCAGTTTCATCATCTGGAAAATGGGTATAACAATCCTGACTTCCCAGGGTTGCTATGAGAACTAAGTAGGATAACGAATATAAAGCTCTTGACCTAGAGACTACTACCATAAAAAAGTCATATGACACTCTCATTTTTTCACTTAACATGTACACATTGAGAGGCAGTATACATGGTTGGGAGCAGGGATCTGGAGCCAGACTGCCCGCATTTGAATCCCAGCTTTATTGCTTAGAGCTGAATGGTCTTAAGAAAGTTACTGAATTGCTCTGTGCCACAATTTCCTCATCTGTGAAAAACAGGATAATAATGCTTATCTCATGGTGTTACTCTGAGGATTAAATCAGTTAAAAAATGTAAACCACTTAGAACAGTATCTGGCATACAAGCATTATTATTGTATGCTAGGCATTTTTCATGTGTGTTTCCCACTTTGATCCCTCTAGGGCTCAAACAACAGATATGTTGATGTGATGGTGAAGAAGTTCATGCTGGATGGGCTGGATCCATGTCTCATGTCAACACTGGTTCTCAAACTCGAGTGGGCATTGGATTCACCCTGAGGGCTTGCTGAAACACAGGCTGTGGGAGCCCCACCCTCAGAGCTTCTGATTCAGAAGGTCTGGGTGAGGCTTGAGATTTTCTGTTTCTAACAAGTTCCCAGATGGTGCTGATGCTGCTGGTCCAGAGACCACACTCTGAGAACCACTGTGAAGTAACAAGAAAGGATGTCAGAAGCTCTAAGAGAAGAAGGAAGGATGGATGCATAAAGAGATAGGAGTTCTGGAACAATCCCAAATAGGACTGAGTTATGGGCACTAGTAGAAAGAATAATTTGTTCATTTATTCATTCAACAAACATTTACCTACTGCCCACTGTGAGCAGGGCCCTGTATTCACCAACTGGTTGCAAGGACCAAGATTTGGCCAAGAAGAGACAACAGTGAGCTGGAGAGGACTATCAATTTACTGAATTAAAACGGCATCAAAGAAAGAAGCCATGTCCCCACTGGCCTAACTCAGGCATCATTTTGTGTGTGTGTGTGTGTTTATCAGAATATATATAAAATTTACCATTTTAACCATTTTTAAGTGTACAGTTCATGGCATTAAGTACATTCATCTGTTGAACAGGCATCACCACCACCTATCTCCAGAACTTTTTTCATCTTCCCAAACTGAAACTCCGCATCTGTTCAATAATTCCGTTTCCCCCTGCCCCACATCCCCTGTACTTTCTGTCTCTATGAATTTGACGGCGTAGCTCATATAAGTGACATCAGACAATATTTGTCGTTTTGTGCTTACTTACTTCACTTAGCATAATGTCTTCAAGGGTCATCCACGTGATAACATGTGTCAGAATTTCCTTCCTTCTTAAAGATGAATAATATTCCACTGTATGTACACACCACATTTTGTTTATCCATTCATCCATCAGTAGACATTTGGGTTGTTTCTGCCTTTCAGCTCTTGTAAATAATGCTGCTATGAACACGGCTATACACTATCTGTTCAAGTCCCTCCTTTCAACTCTTCTGCATATATACATCTAAGCATCATTTTAAAGCAGATAAATTTTGCTTGGGTGAATATTAAGATCACATTTCTCATCTCCCACCCCCCACTTTTCCCTTCTTAGAACTTTATCCCTTCCGACACTCAGGTACCCAGATCTCTCAGCTGCCCCAATCTTATAAATCATTCACACCTCCAGGTAAATTAGAACAACAAGAACAAGAGGAATATATTTTAGTGCTTTATAGGCTGAACGTATGCATGAATCTTCCTTTCCCTATAATGACAATCTTGCTGATGCACTGTCCAAACACACCTGGCCAGGAGCTTGTTCTGTACTATAGGGAAGACATGTAGTCACTGGAATCAGACACCTGAGGCAGAAGCCTGGCCTTACTATTTACTATTAAATCACTTTAGGTAAGTGATTTAATCTCTCTAGCTTCAATTTCCTGATCTATAAAATAGGGATAATAGTTCCTATCTACTTGGTTGCTGTGAGAATCAAACTAAGATAAGGTAAACTAATTAAATTAAGATAAACCAAGATAAGGTAAAGCACTTAACCAAGTGTCTGGCATACGGTGAGTACCCAACAAATATTGGTTGTATCCGGGTAACTCCTTCAGATACATGCCAAGGAAGTTCCTGACATCTAGGTCCATAGAAGCACATTACAGTCATCGTGGAATTAACAGTTCCACTAGGCCAGAAGTCCAGAATCCTAAACTCTGGACATTTTTTTTAAATCACAGGATTCAAAACTACAACCTGCCCACAGGGGTTAAAGATATCTTTGGATGGGGAAGATATCTTGGGTGCTCTGTGGAACCCACAAATTGTACCAGAATCCCCAGCAGCCAGCTATGGGTGTAAGTATTCTTCCTGAGGTTTTTTTTTTTTCCTTCTGAGTTTGCAAATGCCAGATAAAAATGGATTCCAGAACAATGGAAATTTGAGATGAAAAATGGTTACAGCAGATTTGGCCGCGCCTCCTCCTAGGATCGCCCCAGTCATTTTGGGACATGTTCTGACAACTTGCCGGCCTCTTTCTAAACCTCTGAGAGGGGGTGATGTTCCTGCCACTTCCCCTGGAAGAATATTCCACGGTGAAATATGACTCACTGGCAGGGCCCTTGTCTTTGAGATTCCCTTTCTTCTCCTGACCCACTTTCGTCTTGCTGTGCCCTTTTGTACAAAGTCAAACGAGGCCTCCCCTGGAAGAGGCTGCTCTGCAAGGACTGACATTTAAAGACCATTACCACCTCTTCAACTCGGCCCTGTTCATTTAGCCAAGCAAAGCATGTTTAGTTCTTTTAATCTTCCCTCATAAATCAATCTCTTCGTTCCCTTAATAGTCCTTCTCCCGTGCTTTGAACTCCCTCCAGTCTGGCCAGCCTAAGCTCTTGTTCCATTTACACTTAAAAATTGCCAGTCGACTGAGAAATGGCTGCACAGGAAACACATCCGTGCCTCGGCAGGGTTCTCGGAGCTCCCACCACACTGGACTGTCTGCTGCCCAAGGTACTGTGAGCCCCAGAAGAGCCCTGCCTGGTGGCCAAGCCCCAAGGCCTTAAGGTAGACGCGAGGCATTTGCTGCCTACTCCGTTACAGGTCTTTCCATGGACCTGGCTCACCCGACCAATGGTCAAGGGAATTGCATGAGAAGCCCCCTCATATACCTGCCCCATTCCTTACCCTCAGCCTCCTCGATCCGGCCCACCTTTCACTTGGCATCTACCTACTAGAGCGACAGGGGTCCCTGGAAAAGCCCAGAAGGGGTCTTACCTGGAAGGTCCCGGCATGGTCTTCCTCCTTATCACCCTCTCTGTTCTCTTTGAGGGCGATCAATGTGAATCCTCTAAAGTAAGAGGGAGGGGCAGCTGAAAGTGTCACTGCAGAGACAGAAGAGAGCAGATTTTAAGCGTAAGAATCAGCTGCCTTCCATTCGTCAAACGGATAAACGCTGAGTTCCCCAACATCCCAGACCTGTGGGTAGCAGGGGCAGCTGTCAGTGGGAAAGGCTCATTCTGTAGAGTAGTGAAATTTCACCCTCTCCACCCAGCCCCCTCTCACATTTCAGAACCTACTAAACGTCTGAACTACAATCTCACTTAGGAATTCTTGAATCAACCAAGGCTGAGGGGAGCTCTCTCTCAGTAACCACAATTTGACAAAACTAGTCCCTGGTCAGCAACTCTAGTCTTGACAGTTATCTAATGTTACACTTCCACAGATCAGCTCAAGAGAGATCCAGCTGCTTGCAGCACAAACTCCTGTAAGATGTGGCAAAACACATTTCCTATTTCTTGTAGGTACTCAGCTAGAACACATTCCCAGCCTCCCTTGCAGTTTGGTCTGCTGGTGCCCCAGTCCTACCGGTGGAAAGTGTGAACAGACATGATGCATGCCACTTCCTGCCTGGCCCATCCAGACTTTCTACATGATTCTCCATTCTTCCTCTCCCATCTCTGCCTGCTGAATGCAGGAGATCCAGCAGAGGACTCTGATGCCCCAGGAGAAGGACGGTAGAGCCACAAGATGTAAGGAACCTGGGTTTCTGGATAACCACACAGATAATCACTCATGGACCAGAAACATCCATATTATACTTGGCATAAACTGGAAATAAACTTATATTGTGGGGGATTGTTTGTTACAGCAGTTGGAATTATGAACCTACTTTAAACTCTTCCTTCCCACATCGACCCAGAGAACTAGGTATTCATTGAAATCTAGCTCAGGGATCTTAGCAATGGTGTTTGCCCCTCCCTTTGTATCTACAATCCCCTGAGATGGAAATCCTTTATTGCAATTTTTGCACTGGATTGCAATTCTATTTTTACCACCCTTTTCCACTGGACTGTGAGTTAATGCTGGAGAGGAACTGGGTTTTCATTTTCTTTGTATCCCTATCACCTAGCACAGAGCCTGGCATCTAAGAGATGCTCCATTCAAGCTTCTTGAAACTGATGTAAATTGAGGTCTAAATTACTGCCTACATTAAAATGCTAAGATTCTTTAAACATAAAATTATAGACTATTAGTGCTATCCTAAGAATCCTCCATTCCAAGCCCTCTAATTTCACAAATAGGACACAAAGACACAGAAATGTCAACAGACACGCTGAAGGTAGTAAGACCACCCAGAGGCAGGCTTTGGGTCTGGCCCCCTCCCCAGTTTAACACTCCACTCATTGCTCTACATTCCTACATATATAGGAATATCTATAGTGTGTGTTTTCCGTAAGTGTCGACTGTTTTCAAAATTTAAAACTCAATTCATTGAACCTATAGTATTTATGTGATTCTGATAAGCAACCCCCTGTTAAGGAGGGGCATTTAGTCTTCTAGTTTCAGTCCTGAAAATGAAACATTCCAAAAGTCCAAAACTTAAAACCACCATCTAGGAAAATTCGGTAATGGTCCGTGAGCCACCAACACAATGACATCTTAGAGAAGCACTTGGAGACAAAGACTGCACGTCTCATGCTGTGGTTAGCCAGTTCATCCCACAAAAGTGAAGGTGCACTCTGATTGGTGGCTACTGATGTCTATAAAAGGTCAGATAGAAAGGAAGGAAGAAAGGATGAGAAAAAAGCACAAAGAAGTAAAGAAGAGTAAGAAATGTGGTTGCACAGCAGTGGCAGGCAGAAAATGATGCTTATGATGTCAGGAGAAAGAACTGAGATCTCTGAGGGATAGACAGACAGCCCCACAGCAGTGGGAGGTTATCTAGGGTGGGGTGGGAGGGCTTTCAAGGCTATTCTACACAATTCTGGAGGAAGAGGAGCAGAGAACAAGAAGCAGACAGTAAAGGTGCTCTGCCCAGATCACCTCAAATTCCTCTGTACCACTGTAATGTGACCCTGGTGCTGATGTGCCTTTGCTTCCAGAGGCCAGCACCTGCAGCTCGTCCCTGGTCACTGGCGTCTGCTCTGCCTACTATGAAAGGCCCAGCTACCTTGCATCAGGTGATGACCATTCTGAGGGGTACCTGACACCTCGAAATGGCCCTGCAGAATCAGAGCTCACTGGGGTCATGGGCTGGCAAGGCTTCTTCCTCCCCATCCCAGTTCCCCACTCCCTTATTGGCCTCCCCTGGAAGCACTTCCTTAATAAGTCAAGGGCACCCAAATCCTCACCTGAGAGTTTGTTATGGGGTTAAATTGTGTCCTCCCAAAATATATGTTAAAATCCTAATCCCAGGTTCCTGGAAATGTGATCTTATTTGCAAATAGGGTCTTTGCAGATGTAATTAGTTAAGATGAGATCATATTGGGTTAAGGTAATCCTAAGTCCAAGATGGCCAGTGTCCGTAGAAGAAGAGACATGGAGACACACAGGGAAGAATGCCAGGTGATGACAGAGGCAGAGATTGGAGTGAGGCATCTGCAGGCCAATGAACAGCAAGGATTGTCACCAGAGGCTGGGAGAGGCATGGAAGAAACTCCCTAGGAGCCTCCAGAAGGAACCAACTCTGATGACATTTTTTACTTTTTATTTTGCGGTACGCGGGCCTCTCACTGTTGTGGCCTCTCCCGTTGCGGAGCACAGGCTCCGGACGCGCAGGCTCAGTGGCCATGGCTCACGGGCCCAGCCGCTCCGCGGCATGTGGGATCTTCCTGGACCCGGGGCACGAACCCGTGTCCCCTGCATCGGCAGGCGGACTCCCAACCATTGCGCCACCAGGGAAGCCCTCTGATGACATTTTGACTTCAGATTTTTAGCCTCTAGAACCGTGAGCAAATACATTTCTGTTGTTTTAAGCCACCGGTTTGTGGTTCTATACGTGGGAGCCCTAGGAAATGAATAATACCTGCTTCTGGGGAACCCAGCATAAGACAGACAGTCAATTTCTGCTGCACAGTCACTGCCTTCAGGCTACAGCTCAAACCCCATAGACTGATAGGCCCACAGACTCTGCCTTTCTGGAGAGCTTCAGCCACGTTTCCGTTCCCTGCCACACTGCATTTTAGTCCTGGGACTCGCTCACTGGCAGCTTCCTGAAAAGCCATATATCATTTCACCCTACAGTATTTTTTCTTTCCATATGCTATTCATATGCTTGGAATGTTCTACCTCCTCCATTCTTAGCAAACTTCTTTAGAAATCAGCTAAATTTTCACCTTTACTGTGATGTTTCCTGTTTCCTCTGACTTTCCCATCAAGACCTGGGTGCTCTTTTTCCCTGGACTTTGTTAAGATTAAAAATACCTATATAATGGGCCTAATAACAGCGTTTAACCTCAAAGTATCAGTGTAAAACATAACTAATGCACTAAAGTTCTTAAAATCATGGTTGGCAGATAATAGGCACTTATTAAATATTAGCTCTTATTATTATCAGTGATGAGATGATCACATTAAATCATATTTTGTGTGTAAGTATTTGTTTACCTATTTGTGAGTCCTTCAAAGACAAGAACCACATCTTAGCTCAGCACAGTGATTAGCACAGAGTTGATATGTAATTACATTTACTGAATCGTGTTAATGGACTGCTAGACTCAGGGTTGTAAAGATGTCAATTCTTCTCAAATTGATTTATAGATTTAGTGCAACTTACATTAAATTCGCAGCATGATTTCTGAGATATTGACAAGCCGTTTCTAAAATTGATGTGAAAATGCAAAGGGCCAAGAATACCTAAGGCAATCTGGAAAAAGAAGGGCAAGGTTGGATGGCTTCTATTCCCAGATATCGAGACCTATGCAGCTATAGAAATTAAGCCAGTGTACCATAACAAGGAAAGAAAAATAGGCCTGAATAGTTTGAGGTCCAGATAAAGTTCCACAAATATATGTGAACTTGATTTATCATTAAGGATATACGGCAGAGCAGTGGGGGAAAGAAGATATTTTCAATGACAACTAGGAAACCGTGTAAAAAAGGTGAATCTTGGTCTTTGCCTCACATATTTTCTTTTTTTTTTTTTCCCCCTGGTACGCGGTCCTTTCACTGCTGCAGCCTCTCCTGCTGCGGAGCGCAGGCTCCAGACGCACAGGCTCAGCGGCCATGGCTCACGGGCCTAGCCCGTGCATGTGGGATCTTCCCGGACCGGGGCACAAACCCACGTCCCCTGCATTGGCAGGCAGACTCTCAACCACTGCACCACCAGAGAAGCCCTGCCTCACATCTTTCAGAAAATAAATTTCACATGGATTGTAGAGCTAAATGTGAAAAGTAAAACAATAAGGTTTTAGAAAGTAGCATAAGATAAAATATGAATGACTTTGGAGTAGGAAAGAGTTTTTAAACAGGACATAAAAAAAAAAATACTGATGATAAAGAAGATGTGTAAATGGAATGGTGTCAAAATTTTGCTTATCAAAAGACACTGCTAAGAAAAAGTAAGCCATGGTGTGGAAGGAGGTATTTGCAATCCATTTAACCAGAAATGGACTTTTATCCAAAATATATAAATTGACTTTTATCCAAAATATATAAAGAACTCTCTAAGACCAATAAGGAAACGATAGAGAACCCAAAGAAAAAAAATAGGGAAATCACATGAACTAACACTTCACAGAAGAAGGTGCCCAAATGGCCAATAAAGATACGAAAAGGCACTGAACCTCATTTGTCAACAGGGAAATAAGAATTAAATCCACAATAAAATACTACTGCATTTCCACTAGATTGAGTAACCTTAAAAGGATTCACATTATCAAATGTTGTTAACTGGAACTCTCACACACTACTGATGAACTGAATATGAGCAATTTTCCCTGGAAAACTCTTCAGCAGCATTTACTGAAGCTGAGCTTATACATACCCTATGACTCAGTGTTGCCACCCTTAAATCAACAGAAATGCAGACATATGTGCATCAAATGACACCTATCAGATGTTCATAGTAACATTATTTGTTTCCAACTGGAAGCACTCAAATGTCCATCAGCAGCCATGGATATATAAGTTGTGGCCAGTCATAGAATTGAATGCCTTAGAGTAATGAAAATGAACAAATTACTTCTACCTACAACAACATGGGTAAATCTCACAAACATAATCTCGAGTGAAAGAAGACAGACACAAAATAATACAAAAAGTATGAGGACATTTATATAAAGTTCAAAACCAGGCAAAGTAATCTATGATCCTAGGGGTCAGGTCAGTGCTTACAAGTGCGGGAAAGGGGAGGCAGTGCTGATTTGGGAGGGAACAGGGGTGCTTCTGGAGTTCAGGTCATGTTCTATTTCTTGATCTGGGTGCCAGCTGCATGAGTGTATTCAACAAGTGATAATTCACCAAGATGCATGATTTGTGAGCTTTTCTGTACGTAAGCTTTGTTTTGATAAGAATATTATTAAACAATGTTTCCGAATGGTAAGTAGGCATCTTTTTGTATATCTGTGCAGAGCACTTAAAGGGCTACCCATAAACTCGGCTTCCTGGAATGATGCGTTCCTGGAAATTCTAGAAAACTAAAGTTCTACTCTACCTTATTAAATACAACGCAGAAGATGAAGGCTCTGGGGGCTGAACTTGTGTGGTGTTTCAAGCCATAATTATCAGTGGTGATGACTGTGTTACACCGTATAATTTGAAGGAAGAGAGGAGACCCTATCTCTCTAGAGAAGCTCATTATATGAATCTCTCCTGAAAGGAACAAATGTGCAGCGTGTTCTGAGTCCCAGTAATGACTGAAGATGGCTACTTGGCAATAAATAATAGAATCTTCTCTCTAGTGACTCCTCCCAAGTGCCTCCCAAAAGAGGCCATTAAGAGACCCAGGAAATTCAAGAAAAAAGCTTATGAAGGATTAAAATAAAATTTAAAAAAGGTCCGTTTGGAGCCATCCTGTGAGTAGAGACGGGGAACAGGTTAAAAGCAAAGATTTCAGATTAGAATCCTAGAGCCACCACTTATTAACTGTGTGACCTCTGGTGAGTTATCTGACCTCCCCGTTTCCTCATTTTTTAAAAAATGAGGTTCACGATATTACCTTTCTATAGGAATGCAGAGATGACTGCATTTACCACAGCGCCTGGCACATATAAAGGATCCAGAATTGTAAAGGACGATGATGGTGGTGCTGGTGATGTTGAGGATGAAGACGGCAAAACGATGATGGTGATGCTAAAGATCATGACGCTTAGCTAGCTCATTAACAGACAATGAGTTTCCAAAAGCTGGCCCTTGGGGACAATGTTTGAACCTCCAGAGAAAAACTCTAGTCGGTGCCAGTGTAGGACCACTGATGGGACTGCAGCAGAGATCGCTGTCTTTGGGGATGATGGTCACAGGGCCAGGTTAGGGGGAGATTTGGGTAAGTCCTTATAATGAACTGAGTATTCTTGCAGTGGCTCATACCATAGACGGTGAGCCCCGTGAGGGTGTCTCAGCCCCTCCCACCCCCACATGATATAGCTTTTCAACACGCCTTTCTTCTTCTTGAATACCTCTCACCAGTCTTAATTAAATACTTATTTGTGAATTACTTGTTAAATGCTGGTCTCCCCTAATCACTTGTAAGCTCTGTGAGAGCAGAGACCAAGTCTGTCTTGAACTATGCCTCTGGAGACACAGAGAGAAAAGACCCAGCCTCTGCCTTCTGGGAGCACACAGCCTAACAGCTGGGAGAAAAGGACACATCGGCAGGTATTTTTATAACATACAACGGGTGTTACGGAGGTATGAATGAAGTGCTCTGGGATCCCAGAGGAGAGAACATCTGAGTCTACTAGGGGAGTTAAAGGAGACTTCAAGGAGGAGGTGGCATTTGAGCTACAAATTGAATGAGGTATAGGAGTTTGTCCAGTGGACAAGAGGAGCAATACCATCTCAGGCAGAGGGAAAGGCATGGTGGGCCAGTCTTGGCCTTGGAAACCAGAAGTAATTCTGTATTTCATTAGTTGCAAGCTGGGAGGGAAGTGTTATAAGAGGCTAGGGGAGGAAGGTGAGAAGGGGCGAGATAGCAGGGCTTTGAAGACTTGTGGCTAAGAAGTGCAGATACCACCCTGGAGGTGATGAGGAGGCACTGAAGGGTTTGAGTTGGGGAGTGTCGTATTCAGGTTTGTGTTTTAGGAAGATCAGGCTAGAAGCTGTGTGAATATTGGATTACAGCCTTTCCCTAAAAACCGGCTCAGTGGCAAGGGCCTCTCTGGCCTGTCTGTATGAGGACTGATGTTTCACACAGGAGCCTGACCTCAAATCTCCACCAAACGTGGAGTTCTCCCCTCCTTATTATAGGAACACATGAGTCCCACCTATTTCCCAAATAACTTTCTGAGCCCTTCAAATGCTGGTTTGTCAACCATGTAACATAAACTCCAGTGCCTCTGCTATGCCCATTGCCATCACTGGATCTTTTCTAGGGCCATCACCCTCCCCGCTCTACCTCTGGGTTTCGGACCCCTCCAGACCCAGCCTCAAGGAGAAGGTCCTGAACCAGATCCCAGTTCCATTACAAGGCCAGCCCCTGCCATCCACCTGCTATATGTTACTGAGATGCCCAGTCTTCCCGCCCCACGCATCAACCACAATGAACTTGAGCTTCTGCCTTAACTTGTAACATGGGATTAGTTATAAGGACTGCTGGAGCATTACATAAGCCATGGTGGTCCCCTCCCAACTCTGCTTAACTTGTGGAGCTCTGGGCAGCTGCAACTCACTTGCATACCTTACTTAGAAATTGGCAATTCAGCCCACCCAGCCAGGAGCAGGCAGGAGAAGATGCTGGTGACAGGCTGGCAGATAGGAAGGCAGGGCTAAAAGTCCAAGGGCGAGCAAGTGCATGTGGTGAGGGTGGATTATGCTGTTCGCTTGGATGAACTTCCTCAGTGAATGCTCCCAGCATTCCCCAGAAGAGATGAAATACCTCTCATTCCAGATTAAAGATCATGCATATTTAAAGTTGTAAGGGCTGTACCTATAGATGTACAATGGATGTAGCTAACAGACCTGCGTTTAAATTCCTCTCTGTTTACTACGTGTTACCTCGGACTAATTATTTAACTTCTCATTACCTCAGTTGACAATCTCCTGTAAGATGGCAGTAACAGTACTTCTATTGTTATCCTAACAAGTAATGAATTAATATTTGTAATAGTAAGTATAAATTTGGCTAAATTAATAAAATATATTTAAAGATCAATGAGTCTCCGCTCTAAAGTAGGGATCATCGTTATCATTTCATGCATTTGTCATAAGGACTAAATGAGATAAGGTATATGAAGCACATTGCAACCATTCAATAGAAGTTCATTCTTTCCCCCATGTGCTCTCTCATCATGGATTAGCTGGGAACCAGGTAAATGGGCCCTGAGCTAACCAATACGTGGCTGGGAAGAGGAATGGATGGGAAGAATACTCCTGAGGAATTGGAGATATGTCAGCCAAGAGAATGTATCTGGGGGAGGGTAGGAAGTTCTAAGGAACACATGCTGTCTAGGACCCCCACACCTTCCCTTACACTGACCATGTGATCTTTGGGGCTGCCAATCACAGTCCCCCTTCTCCCTCCTGAAATAGCAAGTCATAGAAGTGACTGTGACCCAGATGCAGTCTATCTCCATATCGTAATGTACCCCATTCCCCTGGGTATGTCATCCAAGCTGGGCCAATCAGAATCCTTCCCTGGGATTTTTCAGCTTGGAAGTAAAGGGGGAAAGGCTTTTGTTTCAGTTACAGAACTGAAAGTCTTTTCACTGAAGGTTGTTGACAGCTATCTTCCCTGGCACTGGGAGAAAGTTTATCTGCAGTAAGAAAAATTGTGCCACCACATAAAAACACAGCCAAGAGGTAAAGGATGGAAGGAGAGACAGAAGGTAAAAGGAGTGAATGGAAAAGATGGAGAGGAAAGGAGAAAGGGAGAGGAAGAAAGAAAAGGAGGGGGGGAGGGAGGAGGGAGGGGGAGGGGGGGAGGGAGGGAGGGAGGGAGAGAGAGAGAGAGAGAACTTTGTTCAAGTCCCTAGATCCATTTATACCTGAAGCTGGCCAGATCCACCCGTGGGCTTTCCAAATATAGGACTCAATAATTCTATTTTTTGCTTTAGTTAGACTTTGTTCCTGTCACTTGCAGTGGAAAGACTCCTGACTAATTTTGGAACAAAGAAAATAATTCTGCCTAGACTGTAAGATTCATTATCAGGCTAAAGAAACAGTACTTGCGACTAAACTGAGGTGGCTGACCAGCAGGGTGGCCGTTAGTATTTAAGTGCCACTGAGGTAACAGAAAATCAGTTGACTTCAATACTATTTTAATTAGATGTCAGCTTTGGAGCAAGATTTTAAGGGATGTCAGAATGCTCTGTCCTAAGCCCTGACCTGCTCATCACTCTTACCAACTTCTTAGCTAAAGCCTTCTAAGGCTTGCTTGTCAAAACTGTGGATAATCCAAAATTAGACTATGTGGATAGGTCATTCAGTGACAGAATCCAGATTCATGAATGGTTGACAGCTACCGTGATGGACCCAAATACGCTGGATTAAGTCTAATGGGGAATCATGTCAAAGCTTATGTTCTAGGACCAGTTTCACTAGTACAGGGAAAGGAGGGCGGCAAGCCTTCCCACCAAATCACAGGAATTTTTTGCTGGCTGCAAGCTCAGTGTGATTCCAGAGTACAACACAGCTGCCAAAACAGCGAGCACAAGACCTGGCAAGCTTAACACAAACACGGTGTCCAGAACAAGGGAGATAATCATCCTGCCATGTTCCACCCTGATCAGAGCACATCTGGAGTCCAAGGTGCAAGGGAGTAAGGAAGAGTGTCCTACAAAGAATGGTTGAAGAAAGCAGGGCATTTTAATCAGAAGAGAAGTCATAGTACCTGTTTCTTCACAAACATCTCAAGGGCTGACATATGGCCAAGGGGAAACCTTATCTGCTGGACTCCAGAGGATAGAACCCGGGGTGATGAGTGGAAGTTACACGGGAGGCAGTCTTTGGCAGCAGAGATGCACAACAAGGTCGCCTTAGCTCAGGCTCTGCTGATCTGCGAGGGTTGTCACCTAGAGGAAGCTCACAGCTCTTCCCTCCCCACCACTCCTCGGCCAAGGCAGGGGAATGTCACCACTGTGTTGGCTCTGAGGACATGCCATTGGCCACTGTGTTGACAGAAACAGGATAGGGCAGTGATGTGACCAAGTATGTGGGACTAGGAGGCTGGGGGTGAGGCTGGGAGAGATGGGGGTGGGGAAGCACATTCACAGAGAAGTGGCCACCTTTTGGCCACCTTCTCTTTGTGTCTCACCATCTTGCTTTTAAAAAAAAAAGAAAAAGGAAGAAAGAATATAGATTCCTGGAATCCAGCTCTTTGTTGGGGTGAAGCCAGTGAAGATATATATATATATTTTTTAAACTTTCCAAGTGATTCTTACGCATAACTAGGTTTGGAAATCACACAAATGACTCCACAAAGAGCTGCTTCCAGGGAAAGTCACTTTAATAACTGGTGTCTACGCTTGATGGATCAACAATCCCCTCTGCCCTATTCTCCACGTAATCAGAGTCAGTGTCTGAGGCTGGCAGCTCCTTCCCTTTGCTCTCTTGCCTGCTGTCCTTGTGCTCTTCACCTCTGAACCATCAACGATCCCGCTTCCCACCATGCATATGACTGCCAATCTCTTCGCTTCCAACAGCCTTCACCCTGGACCCGGACTGTCTACCTGCCCTCAGCCTCCACCCAATGCCCCCAGGGCACTGAGTGAGCATCCTTTCTCTCTGCTGCCACCACATGGAGATCCTTGCCATCTGTCCCCATTCCTTGGCCTCACCTCCCTCTGGCGGAGGGAGAAATGCTTTCCCTTCCTTCCATCCAGCTCCCTTAGAGGGAGATCTCACTTCTCTCTTTTAGAGGGGTTCTCGGGGTTTAAATGATACATTCACTTTTCGATAAATAATGATTCAGTGCCTGTGATGGCCACACGCTCTTTTGGGTGCTGGCAATAAAACGGCAAATAACAAAGGCGAAGTCCTTGCTCTCAGAAAGCTTGTATTCTAGCTCGAGGAGGCAGATGATAAAGATCATTTCAGAGAGTGGTTCAGGGGTATGAAGAAAACAAAACCAGGCCAAGGTAATGAGAAACATAAACTGGTGGTCAGATTTAAAGAAATAACATCTTTAAAGATGTTTAAAGAAATAACATCTGAGCTGAGACTCAAAAGACAAAGAGTGAGCCAAAGATCTGGGGCAGAGCATTCGAGGCATGGAGAAAAGCATATACAAAGGCCCTGGGGTGGGAATGAGCTTGGTGTGTTTGGAAAATTCAAAGGTCAGGGTTGCTGCTGTGAGGAGAAGAAAGAAAAGGAGGAAAAGAAAATGAAGAAGGAGAAGAAGAAAAGGAGGAAGGGGGGAAGACGAAGAGCATCAGAAGAGCTTCCTGTAGCACCTAGAATCCCCATTCAGTTCTTCCCACCTGTCTGAGTCTGCCCACCTCCCCACACTCCCATCCCCCACACACAATATTTTGTGCTCGCAGCCCTTCCCTGTCCTTCCCCCTCTCACCTAGTCTGTGTTTGCAAATATCTGAACCACAGCTGTAGACAGGATTCAAGTTATTTCCCGTGGGTCTCCTAGACCTCAGCAAATCAGTGGATGTGAGCAGGCCCCTGTTTAAAGTTTCCCTCAACTTTTCACGGCAGTTTTGAATAGTCTGTGAAAGTTAGAAGCCTTGTCTATGTAGAGCTCACAAAGGTCTTCTTGTGGTGTTACCTAAATCCTTACCTTTCCTATCCTAGCTTCAACTCCAGCCCAGCCAAGACACCTAGTAAAAATGAGCTGGCTAGCCACACAGAAAGCTTTACGTGACGTAGTGAGCTCTCTGCCACTGTAGGTGCTCCAGAGAGGTGCATATGACAGGAACCAGACACAACTGCACACCATCAGAGAAAAAACAGAGAAAGGAAATAATACTTGAGATCATATGGGCCACTTGCCACTGTGTTCAATACACGCATGCATGTGTGAATGTGACAGTCACGAGCTGTGACTCTGGGTTCCCTTAGTCCATCAGATAGTAAGTATTTCGTACTTGTCATGTCAGTGTTTAAGGACCAACAAACCAATGGTTTTATCTAGTATTCAACTGAGGAAACGCTGGTCTCTTCCAATGCTGGGGGGAAAAATAGAAGTGCTGGACTTATTGAGAAATGTCAGTTTGTTTCTATTCCCCACTAACAGATCTATCTGCTGGGGCACATAAATAAGGCTAGATTGAATCTAGTATCCATGTGATTGTTTATGTAAAATTGCAAAGGATTTTTAAGGAATAATTTTGACTTATGTGGTTTTTGCTTTCCATAGTGCCTCTTGACTCTAATCCTCAAGTAATGTGAGACTCCTCTCTTGAAAAAGAATATATATATATATATATTCAGTTAATATGTATTAGCTGAATCACTTTGCTGTATACCTGAAAGTAACGCAACATTGTAAATCAACTATACTTCAATTTAAAAATTTTTGATCTCAGCAAATTTAGTAAATTCCAAAGCAGATTAAGAGCACTTATTTTAAACTAATCTTAATAAAACAATGCATGATCAATGGGATCTGATTTGGGGGAACTTATCTATTCACTAAGAGAATGAGAATGATAGTCTTCATTAAGACTTTAAAACTAAAAAAGAATGGGACTCCTCTGTAAAATTATTTCTTTCTCATTCTAAATGTATATCCCAGTGAGGTTTTTTCTTTTCTCTTAATTTCTTTCTTCTCCTTCCCCTCCTTTCTCTCCTCCTCCTTCTTCCCCCTCTTTTCCTTTTTCCTCTCCCTCTCTTGCATTTTCTTGCTTTATCCACTTCTTCCTTCATTCCTTCCCTTCCTTGCTGCTTCCTTGAGGAAGGGTGAGACCGAGGAAGAGGGTGAGACAGAGCAGGCTACTCGGACACACTGGCCCCTTATTTCTCCTCAGTATGAACCCTATCAACACACCACACACGCGCGTGCGTGCACACACACCTACATCAACACTTCTTCCCCTACTGATTCATTTAGCAGGAATATCAACTCACGTGCTGTTGAGAAGACCCACCTGGACCACCTATCACTGAGAAAGAGAACATGAAACATTGTTTTTACATGACTATGCATTAAAACATGTGACAGAGACGGCTAACTGCCCCTCCAAATCCATTTTCACCTTCATGCTTTTGAAAAATAAATCCCTCCCCAAAGTTTTCACTGGCCATGTGGCTGCCCAGCTAAATGCTATCTTTCCCAGGCTCCCTTGCATCTAGGTGTGGCCATGGGACCAAATTCTTAGCAAAGGAGTGTGTTTGAAAGTGCTAGCTGTGATTTCTGGGTCACATCACTAAAAGAAAGCTGCTTGCCTCTACTTCCCTTCCCCTCTGCATGCTGACTGGGACTCAGATGTGTTGGTAGTGAGCTGGCTGTCACCATGGTGATGAGGACAACTCCCAAGAACAGTGCTGTCCAATAGAAATAAGCTCAAGCCAGGGGGAATTCATTTTACTTGTTAACAAGTAGCCGGTAGGAATAAATGTAAAACAAGTAAAATTAATTTTAACAATATATTTTATGTAGCCTACTATATACAATTATAACTTCAACATGTAATCAATATAAAATATTATTAATGAGAAGCTTATTCTTTTTTCATACTAATTATTCAAGAACCAGTGTGCATCTTACGCTTACAGCACAACTCAGTTTGGACGAGCCACATTTCAGGTACTGTGACTTGTCACTCTGTGACTGCAGAGTGCTAGAAGATGGTAGAGCAACAAGATGGAAGGAACCTGGGGTACTGATTGACCTTGTGGAACAAGCCACCCATCATCTTGGATTTCCCATTTATCTCTTGTTTAAAACACTGTATTTTGGGGTCTCTTTGTAACAGGAGCTTAGCCTGTATCCTGACTAATACAAGATGGTAAGTGTTTTTTTTTTCCCTGCAGAAATTGGTATCGACCTACATCTGACATTCTGTATAACAAGCTAATGGCATGTTTGCAAACATATCAGCAATTATAGCCCATTGTTCCAGTTGAGTCAGCCAGCTGGAATGGAACAACTTAACTGTGTATGGGAAGTACACAAGTTTAAAGCCTTGAAAAATTCCAACTTTTATGCTTTCATTTTATTGTATGTTCTGTTTTCTTTTTGGTTTCATAAAACTCAAAGCAACAATCCCCACAACTATTAAGCATGTAGATATGCATGCATCTTTTAATTTTTATTATCTATTTGAACTAAATACTTATGAAAAGGGAGCACAAGTTAAAAAATTAAAGTTACCTAATAAAAAAAGAAAAGAGGAGAGGTGGGGGGTCACTTATAATTAATTACAGTTAATCATAAGCAGTGCTTAATTAAAAAAAAAAACACTAGATAAGAAATAGTTTATTTAAAAGACCTTATCCAGCCTAAATTTTTCAGATTCTACATGTATACTTTTCAAACATATAATTTTACAGGCATATAATATATGCATATAAAAACAAAACAACAGTCAAATTAGGGTTTTTTATTTTCAATTTGTTTCTGTTTCCCCACAAACAAAAGGAATTGGCTAAAGATTGGCAAAGGTTCTTCGTGTTTCTAAATTAATCTTCTGGTTTATGGGGAAATGCAACACTGAAGTCTATAAAAAGAAAATGTAAATAAGGACCCATCACTTCATATTTTGTGTCCCAAGATATATCAATTATTATTTTTTTTAAAAAAATTTATTTATTTTATTTTTGGCTGCGTTGGGTCTTCATTGCTGCACGCGGGCTTTTCTCTAGTTGTGGCAAGCAAGGGGCTTCTCATTGCGGTGGCTTCTCTTGTTGCGGAGCATGGGCTCTAAGCACGTGGGCTCAGTAGTTGTGGCTCACGGGCTCCAGAGCACAGGCTCAGTAATTGTGGAGCATGGGCTTAGTTGCTCCGTGGCATGTGGGATCTTCCCAGACCAGGAACGGAACCTGTGTCCCCTGCATTGGCAGGTGGATTCTTAACCACTGCGCCACCAGGGAAGCCCTGTCAGTTATTATCTTGATTTTCTATTGCTGTTTTCCTTCAACAAAGACAACATCTAGAAGGCTGAGGGTAGCTGGGTGAATTCAGTCTACTCCTAATTTATTTTATTGAGTCAGTGTAGGAGATTGGTTAAGAGCAGAGATTCAGGAGTTAGACATCCCTAAGTCTGTATCCTGACTCCACTGATTATAGCTGTGTGACCATGGGCAAGTTACTAAACCTCTCTGAGATTTAGTGTCCTCATCTATAAAATAAAAATAATAAACTGCCCCAAAGTACTGGAAGGAATAAGTGAGATGCGTAGGAAGTACTTAACACAATATCTCATCCAGTGCTAGCTGCCAAGTATTTTTCTATTTCCAAAATAAATAATGATCTCATAACATTACATACATATGTGTGTGTATGTGTGTGTATATATATATATATATATAATATATATATATATCCTACTGTATGACAGTTTCTTTTGACATGGATTATTTCTAATTCTCATAGCTATGCTGTGGGCGGTGGGAGAAGCAGCCTCATTTTACAGTTGGAGAAACTGTAGCTCAGAGAGGTAAAGCTGCCTGCCTGAGGTCACACAGTGAATGTGTGACTGAGCCGAAGTGGAAACAGACCCAGCCAACATCAAAGCCTGTGTTCATTCTACCAGGTGGAGATGGGACACTCTGGAACACACATTCTTATGGCAGTGTGCGCCCCAAAGAGAGACAAAGAAAAAGAAGGCAAAGCAGCTTTGGAGGTCTCCAAACCTCCCGGTTTAGAATAAATCCCTCAATTATGCTTGAAGTTGGACAAGTTTTTGTAATCTCAACTGGACATTCTTTCCCCATCAAGTTCCTTGAAATTTCCCTTTAAAGAGCATCTAGGAAAAGCCACTCTCATTAGCCAGGGTCTGGCTTTATTTTCCTAATAAACAGACCTTTGGACAGACAAAAGAGCCTCTTTTATTTTCAATCAATTCTTGAACATTTCAGCTGATTTTCTTCTATTTGGCTTGAAATTGGGATCTGGGAATGGCTGGTCCTGCAAATTGTCCTCTTACAAGGGAAGTCCCTTGAGAATCCTCAACTTGTTATTTTTAATCACTGTAATCTCTTTTTCAAAGGAGGCCATGGTCAGAAACAGAACAGGCCTTTCAGAGCTTTCTAAAGCACAATTATTGCAGAGGGAGGGGTATTGGGGGGAAGAGGGAGGGAGAGTAGAGAGATGTGGTGGGAGAGAGAAGGCAGTCAATATAGTACTAACAACTTGGAAAAAGGCTGAATCATCATCTCAACTGGATCCTGGCTGTTGAGAAGAAACCCCATGTTTCAATATATTTCTTAATAGTGACCATTTTATTCCAGTCTAGAATACCTAAAGGATATGCTGGGGTGGGGGGCATGGAGAGCAGAAGCTCTTTGGGGATGAACTAGAATACTGAGGACAAAGGTTTGCCGCAGGAAAACAAGCCATTGATTCCAACGATTGTGAGGGGCCCTAATTCAGGAAAAAATAAAACAGCAAACAGAACACCAGGGGAATGTTAATTTCCACAGCCCTAAGTCAATACCTAGAGCAGAATGTATTAGATTTACTTCTAATGTAACTATTCTAAGAGAGTATAAGCCAACAGAAAATGTCACAAACTAGGCCAGTGCCCTTTTCTTCCTAACTTTGAGTGGCAGAATCAGGTTTGCTTATCGCAGAGTATTTACTCAGAGGACCTTAGCATGGTTCCTGTAAGATCTTTCGTTCAGGATCTCTCAGTCACCAGAAAGGAGATAAGATGACTGCCCACCAACGGCCTGAGTCGGATGTCACAGTCCAAAGGCTAACTTTTTAGGCTGGAATAACCTATAAGGTGAAAGCCTAGTGTTCCCCTCCCTAATAGCCCCAGTTTCCACCTGCTGGCAGTGGATACTTGGGCAGTCATGGAACCTCTCTGTCAATGTGAATCCCAGATGCATCTCTGTCTCAGTGCTGGGGCCACTTGCTGCCAGTGCTTGGACAAACTGGGAGGATTCAAGTGGGAAAAGAAACCCAGAAGGACTCATGGCCTGCACAGCAGACTAGCCTGAATTACCCAAAAAAGAAATCCTCCCAGGACTTCCCTGGCGGTCCAGTGGTTAAGACTGTGACTCCCCACTTCCACTGCAGGGGGCACGGGTTCAATCCCTGGTCGGGGAATTAAGATCCCACTTGCCATGCAGCGCAACCAAAAAATTAAAAGAAGGAAAAAAGAAATCCTCCTGGTCCTAAACAAGGAATAGTCTAAGGCAAGCCTCATGATATGGAGAAATTATTCATTCATTCATTCAATTATTTCATGAGGACCGAGGTAACTGGCATTCACTGGTAGACTGGCTGAAAGGAGTGCTGAATAAACCTACTTTTTAAACGCATGCACACACACACACACACACCCCAGAAAGCAATCTGACCAGGCACATCCCTCCATTATTAAACCATTAGGGCCACATAGCCAACTCAAACTAGCACATATTGGGGGCCCGCTGTAGCTCAGGCATGCTCATCTTTATGCACTCATTCACTCCCTGCAACCGCCCAGGGTGGTTGGATAAAGAGCTGTTTTCAAGAGCTGGGAAACAGGTTCAGATAAATTAAAGGACTTGCACAAGGTCACACAGCTACTAAACCCTGGTCCACCTGACTCCAGAGCCACCTCTTTCCCTGCCACGTGGAGCTGGGACAGTTTTCCTAGGGAACCCAGGCCCTCGGGTTGGGGGAGGGCTGAAGAGGCCAGCGGGGTTACGCCCACTTCCCTCCAGTCCACGGAGAGGACTGACTGCTTCCCAGCTCGGAGGAGAGGCTGCGGCCGCTCGTAGGTTCGGCTCTCAGGGCAGCCCAGCCAACCCGCCGCCAGCTCCCCGGGGCTCGGCCGGGTGCCCTCCACCCCACCCCCACCCTGCCCGTCTCCGCGGAGTACCCAGCATCCCGCCGAGCCGTGCCGGCTTGCAGGGGCTGCCGGCCAGCTGCTGAGCGCATCCACGTGCAGGCTATGCCGGGAAGCCCGCTCTGGGTAGCTCCAGGTGGAGAAAGTCGGGAACACGAACGCGGGGAAACGGAGGAAGCGTTCTGAGAAGGTTCTGGTCGCCTGTGTGGCCCGGGCGCGCGCTGACACTGCCCCAAACTTTCTCCAGTATTGTTCCCATTGCTTCTTCCCGAGATGCTTAGGAACCGGGAAAGTGGGGATGGAAGAGCACCCCACTCGGTGCCCCAAAGCCCCTCTCTTCCTGCTTGACCCTAGAATTGACTTTTGAAGGGGCAGGGGTGAAGGGACACGCGCCCTGTCACTCCCCGCCCGCGGGGCCCCGGTGAGGCCAGGCAGGCTTCTTTCCCTGCCCGACATCCTGGCTCGCGACTGGAGAAGGGCAGCTGCAGCACGGGGAAAAGATGTCTGGGGAGATGACCCGGCTGAAGAGAGGGGCGGTGGGCCCTAGGGATGGCGTAAGTGATCTTCAGGTCTGTGCGGGTCGAGCTGCCTGTCCTGCTTGGGAGGCGCTCACTTGCTTGGACATCCCCTCTCTGCGCTCCCGAAAGCCGGCTCTCAGCTGAGGAGCGTAGGAACGGCATCCCTGGGGCACTGAGACTTGGGGTTGCGGGAGCCAAGGTCCCGGCCCCCAGGGAGCAGGCCTCGGGAATCCGGGCTTCCCTTCCGTCTTCATCGGATTCCCTTTCCCTGTCCAAAACTACCTAGAGCTCCCTGTCCACTGGGAGCCTGTCCTAGAAATCCAGGGTCTTCTCCCTCGCCTGGAACCATCGGAGAATAATTTGGAGTTCTTTTCAGGGAACCTTCCGAAACGCATCTGGCTCCTCTCCCCTCCTCCTCGTGCCCTGGGACCAGCTAAGGTAGAAGCCGAAGTCCCTTCTCCTGTAGGGATCTGTCCGGGGAAGCTGGAGTGACCATCCCACTGGGGACCGGTCAGTGAGAAGCTGGTTTCCTTTCTTTCAGGGATGGGAGTGGGGAAAGCCGGAGTCACCACCTTGCCTGGGACCCGCCTAAGAGAAGCCAGGGTCCGCTCCACTCCAGAGACGGATCTGGAGAAAGGCGAGTCTCCACTTCTCTCCTGGAGCCGACGGGGGAAGAAGCCAGGTTCCCTCCCAGCCAGGCCAGAGTGACGCGTCGCTCCGCTACAGCCCATGCCCGGGAACCGCGCGTCAGACGTGGGGGCTGCATCTCCTGGCTGTGGCCCGCGACGGCCCCGGACACTGGCTCGGGTCTAAAAGGGCTGAGGGCATCTAGGACAGAAGGGCCCTTACCGGGCTGCGCCCGCACTGTGCGCCTGAGAACCGTGCGCCCTCCTCCCGCACCGCGCGGTCGGCGCCCTCCGGGGGCCGGGTCCCGCGCCCTCAACGCCACGCAGGGCCACTTACCGCGGTAGCTGGTTCCCGGCTTGTAGAAGTCAGGGTCGCCCTCCACACGGAGGCTGAACTCGGTGTAGCCCTCGCGCCGCGTGCCCTGGACGCGCAGGATGCGGCTGCAGTAGCCCTCCGACTTGGGCACTTTGTCCAGGGTCTCGTCGGAGAAGGCCAGCGCCGCGGCCAGAGGCAGCGCCAGGGCCAGCAGCGCTGGACTCCGGCTCAGTCTCAGGGACGCCGCGGATAGCCTCATCCTCGCGGGCCCCCAACTTTGTGCCTCGCCGCCGGCTCGCCACGCGACTCCTGCTCGAAGTGGTCCCCGCGGAAGCGCGACCTGGCAGAGCCCGGGCGGGGAGCGGAGCTCGGAGCCGGCGCTGGCGAGCGGGAGACCTTGCCGCCTCGGCTTGGCGGCTGCCGAGCTGCGCTGCGCTGAGCTGAGCTGAGCCGAGCAAGCCGAGCAGCGCGAGGAAGGGAGGGCGGCGGAGGAGGAGGAGGAGGAGGAGGAGGAAGAGGGAGGGCTGATTTTGCCCAGATCCCCGAGCGCAGCGCTGTTTTGTTTCCGCGCTGGCGATTAGCGGCGGGGCCGTGTTTATTTTGCGACGCTGGATTCCCAGGGTCTGGCGAGGAAATCATAGGGTACAGGGACACTGCGGACTCTGTCCCACCACCAAGGAGGCTGCTGCCCCAACCCCCTGGACCCTGTGGAGGAGGGTGCTCTAAGGAGGGAAAGACTGAGAACTTTTGCTGCACACCTACTCTGTGTCTGGCAATATTCTGGGCGGTTTACTTACTATATCTGCTCACATTTTCCACTCTCGCTTCACACAATAAACGTGACATTACTTTCACTCATTCGGCCAGTTAAGGCAGGGTCAGATGCCATGGCTATCTGACTCTATTGCCCTTCTCTGACCTGGAACAGGTCAGACTGGAGGATGGAAAGGAACAGAATAATTCATCCATTGGGCCCAGTAGGCACAGTGCTATGGCCTGTAATACCTTTGGAGATTCCTGAAAATGTTTTCTTTAAAATCAGAAGAAAAAAAAAAAACTTTAGGTCCAATAAAATATTTCACTATATATTTATCAATATATTTGTCTTTATACCTATAGAGTCAGAAAATATAATGTTTACTGTTGTTTTATGAAGGGAGGAGCCCACGAAGACAAAAGTGCCTAAAGCCCATGGGAGTCCTCATAGAGCCCTGGAAAGGGGTTTTGAAAGTTTCAGAGAAAAGCCTGTGTTTTCTTGGCTTAGATTTTAGTTCAGGTTCCCAGTCCCCAGTGACAGATGTTTGGAGAGGAGATGAACCTAAGGGCTCACTGGGCAGAGCCTCACTGGGCAGAGCCTCAGGCTCAACCCCAAAGCCAGACAGGAGAAGGCCAGGTGCAGGAATCTCTCCCACTGTTCCCCTGGGCACCGACTCGAATCAAACATTAGTCCTGTCGCTCACCCACTGTGAGACTTGAGCAGGTTATTTAAGCTCTCCAAGCTTCAGTTTCATGCTCAGAAAGGGTGCATGTGTGCCTCTGGGCTAATACACCCTTCCTCTAGAGGATGCTAGAGTTAAATGAAATGACCCATGTAAAATACTGGGCCTGGTCTCCAGTGTCTCCCCACACCCACCCCAAGCTCAATGGGTGGGTCTGGGCTGGCCCTGGGTAGCACAGTAACGGAGACCAAGCCCACTTTGGGGATGCCTTAATGCCTCTGCCTCCCCTCAGTGTACACAAGCATTCCAAGTGCTCTCAGAAGCTTTGGTTACTGCACCCCCTCCTTCCCCTGGACTGTCAACACGCTTCAAGAGCCTGCATTTAAAAAGCAATCTCCTTTGCTTTCCTTTGACGTCAGGAACAAACAGCCCAGAGGAGCCATCTGCATAGGAGGCCTCCATTCCTCCTCGCCTGCCCTCAGTCCTTGTGCTGGGACTCTCACTGCCACTATTAACTGGGCGCCTTCTCTCAGAGGTCCTCTGACAGTGCCCCTTTGCAGAAGACAATTATGCTCTTTTCTTGGCCTGACCCTCCTCAACGGTCAGCAGCACCTGCTCCAGCTACCAGCCTTCCTTTATGGAGGTGACATTCAGAGAGATTCACCTCTGCGTCCTGAGTGAATTATCTCCAGTATGACCGGACTGGCTCAGGGCTCACATAGACTCCATGGTGCACAGTCCCATGCATCCAGCAAGCTTTCCTTGAGTATAGATTTGGGGCCAAGTCTGTGCTGAGTAGTGGGTACCAGAGGGAACAAACATTCATTCATTCATTCATTCATGTCCAATGCCCTCCATGTGCTCAGCACTGGGACACTGGACAAATAAATTACTTGCCTTAGTGGATCTTACAATCTGGGGCAGAAGCAAATATTAAATACATAGTTACACGAATCTTTTCCAATCATAACGGTGATATATATGCTACAAACTAAGTTGTTCATGAGAGTGTACCGGATCTTATCTCAGAGGACAGGAAACTAGAGATAAATAAAATGTGGCTCCTGTCTTCACGGAGCTTATTTTACATCCAATAGCTCAATTATGTGTTCTTGAAAGTCTTTTCATCTAAATCAGCATATTCAAATCTAACAGGGAGGTGGGCAGAACACAGCAGGGAGGGACATAATAGTTAATTTCTCATTCAACATTGACAGGAAAACCATGTGATGTAGGAGGCCCCCTCCTCTCTGCTATTTTCCAGATAAGGAACCTACAAAATTTACCTGTCTGGGTGCCACAGCTAGTAAGGGGAAAAAGAACCAGGATTCAAAACAGTCCTCACCAACACTAAAATAGGGTTCTTCCCTCTACGCAGTGGTGACCCCATCATCTGGGCCATGACAGCAGACTCTAAGCAGCCCATGGATCTGTAATCCCACTACCGGAGTTAAACTTCCCTAACCCAGCTCTACTGTCACATCAGAATGCTGCTTTCTCTCCACACATCCAATCCATCACGAAATCACTAGCTTCCAACTCCTTGAATCTGTTCACTTCTCCCCAACACCTCTGCCACCACATCAGTCTGAGTTGTCATCATCTCTCAGCCTCCTAATTGGGCTGCCCACATCTACTCTTACTCTCCCTCCAATCCATCTTCTGAGCTGAAGACTGAGTGATCCTTTTTAAAATGCAGATTTGAATGTCAATCCCGAGGTTAAAATCCTTTTTCAGTGGCTTTTCAGAGCTCTCAGAACAAAGAATCTTTAACATGGCCTCTGAGGTCCTGTTTGATCTGCCTTTGAAGACCATGTACCCCTTTTCTCATGGGCTCCAGCCACCATGGCTTTTCCATTTTATGAACTTTTGCCTGTGCGGTTCTCTCTGCCTGGAATCCAGTGCTTTCGTCTCTGCCAACCCCCACCCTCTCCCAGCCAACTCCTATGCACCCTTCAGATCTCAGTGCAAAACTGCTTCCCCAGAGAAGTCCTTCCTGATGTCCAAGAATAGGTCCTGCCTCTCTTTATATGCTCTCCTGTAACTTGATATCTTTCTCTTAATATTCTCAAGATTTATAATTACCTATTCACTTTTATGTCTTTACATTTTGTATTTGTTCAGTGTCTGTCTCCATCACTAGATTCCAAGCTCCATAAGGGGAGGGACTGTCTCTGGGGATCACCACTGTATCCTCCATGCATATCATGGTGCCTGGCTCCATAAGTATCTGTTCTATGAATAAAACGTCTTTAACAGCCTCCCAGGACCCTCTGATGCAGCCCAAGTTCTTCCAGTGACCTTCAAGGCCCTCCATGATCTGGTCATAGATCCCAGACTGAGCTCCCAGTGCTTCCCAGCTGGGTTCCCTGTGTCCCGCACTTTCATACTTGACTTGGCACCTTTCCTTATAGCTTTCCCATCACCTAGGATGTCCTCCCTCCTTCTGCCCATTTAAATTCTCTTCTCCTCCGTGGGATGAGATCTTGCAGTCTCTCCTCTGGACTTCAGTAGAACTTGTGAGAAGAAAGTTTCTTATTTTGACTATTGTGTTTGTGGATTGTCATGAACTGTCTTGTATGTCTGTGTCTCATCTCCTTAGTAATGAATCCAGTTTACTTTAACTTCCTGTTCAGATGTTTTGTTTTGTTGTAAAATACACCGGACTTCAAGAAATCTCTTTCCAGTTTTGTAGCCTAAGGCAGAGCTAATGTTAGTTGCTAGGGTGTTGCTAGGGAAAGTCATTTAGCCAGGGCAGATAATTAACTTTATCAGTGTGTGTGGGTAGGTCACAGAAGAGAAGAGCTGGGGGCTCCATTTCTCTAAGAAAAAAAAAATTCCTTTGGTTGGTAAGAGGTGAGATCAGCCTCTTTTTTTTTTTTTTTTTTTTTTTTGGTGGTTGTTTTTGTTGTTGCTGTTGTTTTAAGAGAGAAGGGAAAAAGAAGTTTCTAGATTATTGTTTTTGAGTATGGTCATTGAAACACAAGCATCAGATGTTTGCCTCAAATGCAAATTCCAAAACCCCATCCAAGACCTATTGAATCTGCACTTTGAACAAATTCAAACTACAGTTTAGGGAACCGCAGCTTATAATTCAGACTTGAGGTGCAAGGCTTCCGTCTGGCTTTCCCACTTTTTGGCTGTGAAGCTGAGAGGTCTTGGGAGCTCACAGGTCCTGTCTAAAGTGTTATGTACAAAATTGGGAACAGTAATACCCATCCTGCCTCCCTCCTGGGGGTTTGAGAAATAAACAAGTAATTGAGATAACAATTTGTAAACTTCAGTGATTCACCAAAAAAAACTAGTTAGCATTGTTACTCTTATTTTATTAATTTAGAACAAGAATCCAGAAATGTTATGTCTTTGTTTCCATAACTCATAGAATTGTACTCAGAAGTTTTATGGGAAGGGGTTTTTAGAAAAAGAAAGCAGATGGACAATGAATGATGTCGAATTGCACTGAACAATCTATCTGTGATCTGCCTGGAAGCTGTCCACCAGGGACCCAGTAAGCTCTGAGACTAAGTTATGGAAGGTGAATATAAAAGTACAATTTTTAAGAATTCTAAAAGCAAAAGACATTAATTAAGTGAAGAGATATTATCCAGCACCTGTTATATTCTAGGCATTGGCCAAATCATATATAATCACACTACCTTTGGAATTCTGAAGCTGATTGGGTCCATCCTACAACTCCACCCAAGGTATGAGTTCCTCCATTCACCTCATCTCTCCAGTCCTTTGGTCTCCATTCAGTTTTACCCTTCCCTCTACTCTCTGGAGCATTTCTCTACCTATTTTACACTGCCTCATCCAGATCAGCATCCTAGAATAGCCTTCAAAAGTCCCTCTTACCTGAAAGCTCACGGCATCCAATTTACACTCCTTCATCTTCCCTCATCCTACTTCCTTCGTCTATAACCTCACATCACTCCCTGCAGCCACAAAGAACTCTGCGAGTGGCTCACTGGCTTCCTGCCCATCCTAATGCACGCTGCAGTCTTGGGAGACTGGAGAATCTGTACTGATACTCAGCCATCCCTCTAACCTCCTCTATTCCAGAGAGCTTGGGTCCTTCCATATCAGCAGCCCTCCCCTGCAGAAACCATCCTCAGCTTTGGAAATACTGGCTCCCAATGGTCCTCTCTCATTCCACTCCCAGCTATCCCACTGCCTCACCCCCTTGCATTGACCCCTGTGTCATTGAGACCTGCAATTGCTTAGTCAGTTCGGATTTTCCCAGCCCATCTTGTCAGTTCCTTCCGCACCCAGTTTGGACACTATGCTTAACCATTTGAACCATATCCTCACGAACACTCTTCATTAGGTCGCCTCTTTTATTTTGCTACCTCCTCTCTAACTCACCCCCAACCCTGGATCAACTAAGCAGAACAAGGGAACTATCCCCGACTTCTGATTTCTGCTGCAGAAAACCTGGTAACTGCCAACTGCATTACTACAAACTCATGAATTCTACTCTTTTTAAAATTTTTTTATTTATTTTTATTTTTTTTTTGCGGTATTTGGGCCTCTCACCGCTGCGGCCTCTCCCGTTGTGGAGCACAGGCTCCGGAGGCGCAGGCTCAGTGGCCATGGCTCACGGGCCCAGCCGCTCCGCAGCATGTGGGATCTTCCCAGACCGGGGCACGAACCTGTGTCCCCTGCCTCGGCAGGCGGACTCTCAAACACTGCGCCACCAGGGAAGCCCTCTCCTGCTCTTATGTAGTCCAGTTTCCCTTCCTGTCCGCGTCCTCAGCCTGCAGACCTGGGGAGTCTCCCCCATCCTGGGATGGGAGCAGGAGTGGGGGACTGGGATTGAGGTGGCACTGGGCATGACACTGGACCTTTCCCCTCCCTCCTCGCCCTCTCCAGCTGTTCTCTCACTATGCTTCAGAGGCAGACTTTTGAAAGAGTTGTTCTCCCTTGTTGTCTCTGCCCCCTCAGCTTCCGTTCGTTTTTCCTTGCAGTAAACCTTGGGAACAGTTCACAAGTCTTTATTGAAACTGCTCCAACAGAGGTCACCTAAGACCTCTTCATCGTCATAGCCACTGTGTGAACTGAAATAGACAAAAGCCATCCATAAGGTCCCTGTCATTGCACAGCTGAAAGGAAGCTCACGACTGGAAGAAGTGAAGGAGAATTGAGCAGTGGGAGCATCTTCTAAGATGTAGACCTGGTCCCAGACTGGAGATGTCTCAGTCTCCCTGCTCTGGGTTTATAGATTAGAGAGAGCATCGTGTTTGAATGCCATACAGCCTATGCCAGGTACAGATATGGGCAGCTCCCAAGAACAAGCCCTTGCAAATCCAGCCATGTCCAGAATGTGGACACAGCCCACATTTCCCCTGTGGTTTGCTTGCTATTAATCTAGCAACCCCGACCAAACGCAGCCACCTTTTTGAAGTTCTGGAACTTCACCACATGACCATGGCACACTACTGCCACCCAGTGACAGTAAACTGAACACGCAGTAATATTCAGTAAGGCACTCTCCAGGCACTCTTAAGGTCACCTCCTTGGGCCTATTATAGACTAGATTGTTTGTTCTTTGAAAAAGAGTCACTGAGTTTTCCACTGTGTTTAGAATACAGTGTCTGAAGGAACTATGTATTTAATGAATTTCTGTGATATTCAATCCTTTCATTCAACAAACATTTATTGATAAACTGGGAGGAAAGTTTTACAGAGACAAGATATAATTCCTGCCTTCAAAAAGCTGCAGAGCGCGATAAAGCAGATATTTGAAAAATCAGACAGTATTAACGAAAGCACAGAGCAGAGTGACTAATTCTGCTTGGGTGAGGGCCCAGGAAAAGGTAACATTTGAAAAGGCACTCAACACCTTCTTGAAAGATAGATAAGAACTTGCCAATTGGAAAAGGGGAATAGGTATTCTAGCAGGGGGAATAGCTAGTACAAAGGCAGAGAGATGTGAAAAGGCAGGATGTGTCCTTGAGGTGATAGAATGACCTTTTCAGTGGCACCATATAAAGATGAACTGTCAGTGAGAGGCTGGGGGCAGGGATATATGCTAAAAGGCTTTAACAGCAGTCCAGAGGAGGGCCATGCACTAAAGGCTCAAGAGGAAGGAATGACCTGGAGTGTTGTTGAGGAAGTAGGGTGAATAGGGCTCCATGCACGGGGATGTGGAGGGGAGAAGGGAGTCAACGATGACTTTGAGCACTCTCACATGAGCCATGGGGGTGAGGGGTATCACTGGTGGTATAACTTCCTGAGATAATGAACTCAAGAAGAGAAGCCATGGGCGATGGTGTGAGATGATATACATTCAATTGTGGGTATGTTTCCATGTGCTGCAAATAAAAAAAGGCCTTCTTTGCCTTCCAATTATGTGTGGCCCAAGTTTTGCACCTCTCCCAATCTGGAAAATATAATTGCTGAAGTGTCAGGTTTACGGATTGTGCTGTGGCTTTAAATAAGCTGCATCCAACTGTTACTTCATATACACAACCCAAAGAGCTAGGACCTGTAATAAAAAAAAAAAAAAAAAAAAAAAAAAGTCCCCAGAACATAATTCAGCTCCCAAATTATTTCTCTTAGAAAACTGGAACCAAGTCTGTTGGTCTGAGCATTAAGAGGGAGTAAGAATAAAATACATTTTATTCATTTATCAGATTGTGGCGACATTGACAATTCTGAGGCCTTTACTGAGTCCCTGAAGGACAGGAGGGCACGCCTCTTACCTCTAAAGGGCCGTAATAATCACAGCAGACAGTCGTAACATGATTACTATGAGCCAGGGAGTGGTGATCTAAATGCTTCACATGTATAGACTCATGTAATCCTCATAACAACCCGGATTTTATTACCCCCATTTTGCAGATGAGTAAACTGAGGCACAGAGAGATTAGGCGACTAGCTTGCCCAAGGTCACAATCTATTCGAGAGCCCATGAAGATCTACCAGAGACATTTCAGGGCCAATGAGGAACCAAGACAAATCGTCTCTGTGTTCCTTGCCCAGTAGGAGAAATTCCCACAGGCTTGAGGGGTCCAAAAGTTTCAGGGAAACAGTGAGACCTGATGGAGGGGTCAGATTTGTAGAGATGAGGGAGAAAGGCACCCTGAGTAGCACTGACTGTAAGAGCATGGAACAGCGGCGGAGTAATGAGGGGGCTACCTCGTCTGGAGCAGAAGGTTTGTGGCAGGGAATCACGGGGGAAGCTGCTGTGACAAGAGCAGAATTGTGATGAGCCTGTAGTATCGGAGTTTCTCCTGAGAAGTTTCAAATGTGAAATGAGTTTTCGTCGTCAGCCCAGTGCATTTAATACAGTGGTACAAGAGCCAGAATACAGAGTGCGTTCATTCATGAAGCTCCATTAACTCATTAAACTTACATTTCACTTTCATTTCTGTTCCTTCATTCTTCTTAATAAGTCCTGGCATCTGGGATGCTGACCTTTTAGAAAGATTCTTGTGCTGTCAGTCCCCTTCCCCATCTGTAAAAGCCCAGCTCAAATGGTATCTCCAAGAAGCCTTCACCAACACCCCAGGAAGGGTTCTCTCTCCTGTGTGCCTCAGGCTCCATGTGCATAACCCCTGTAGCACCTATCACATGGGATCATCATTAATGTATACATCTTGTTATCTCTCACAAGACCCCAGGGTCCTTAAAAGGCAGAATTGTTTGCTTTGTATCCCTAGTAACTTGCCCAGTGCCTGGCACATAGTAGACACTCAGTAAGTATCTGTTGAATGAATTAAAAAATGGATGAAGGAATGTATGAGTGACCACCACCATACTGGAAGGAATCTATAGGATTATCTTGTTCAAACATTTCTCTTTTGTGAACTCTATAAAACAAAGTATCTCCCGGGAACCTTAGTTGATATTACAGTAGCCTATTTATTTTTTGCCTTCATAACACTCATCACAACCTGTAATTATCTGATGTACTTGTTGAGTCTCTTAGCACAGTGTAAATTTCATGAGCGCAGGCACCATCTCTGTCCTGCCCACGATTGCATCTACAGCTCTTCCACAGAGCGTGACTCATAGTAAATGCTCTACAGATATCTGTTGAATAACAGAATGAATGTCACATTTCCAGTTAATTGTTCAAATTCTTTTTGGATCTCTCAAGTGAAGAAAAAGCCCTTCCCATTCTTTTATGCAACTCTAATTATTAGGAAAATTTTCTTTTTATTGAAATAAGAACTACTTCCCTAGGATCCTTCTAGAACACGCCTAAGTCTCTTACAAGAAGCAGACTATGGTGAGTTTTAAATATGTCCACATTTTTGATATTTTTCTTCAGGAGGGAGAGTTTAATTTCCCTCCCTTTGAGGGTGAGCCAGACCCAGTGACCCGCTTCTAATGACTATAATAATACGGAAGTTATGGTATGTGGTTTCAGAAATGAGGTCATGAAAGGCACTGTGACTTTGTCCTTGCTCTCTTAATAGCTCATTCTGGAGGATGTTAGCTGCCATGTCATGAGCACACTCGTGCAAGCCTATGGAGAGACCTACATAACAGGAACTGAAACCTCCTGCCCTGTGAGTGAGCTGTCTTAGAAGTGAATTCTCCAGCCACAGTCAAGCCTTTAGATGACTGCAGCCCCTACTGATATTCTGCCTGCTACCTCACAAGAGACCCCAAGATAGAGCTACCCAGTTAAGCAACTTGTGAATTTCCAACCTACAGAAACCATAAGATAATAAATGTTGTTTTAAGACACTGAGTTTTGGTACAATTTGTTACACATCAACTGATAACTAATACATAGCTTTTAAAGTATTTTCTGAGAACTATAATGTTGTACTCTTTTCTTCTCTTTTCCAGGTTAGACATGGTTTCTGAACCCCTCATCCTCCTATTCTCTCTCCCGAGGGCACATCACAGCTTGTCACAAACCATGAGAAAGGCTAGCACCCAAACTGAAAACAGGATTTAAGGTATGGTTGTGTTACCCAAGAAGAATCTATATTCTCCCCATCTAAACATGGCCACATCATGCTATCAATTTACATTGACTTTTCCCCTCATTTTATTAGGAAAATTTTCAAACATACAAAAAAGTTGAAAGAACTTTACAATTAACACCCATATATCCACTACTAGATTCCACAATGAACATTTTTCTACACTTGCTTTATCACAAATCCATCTATCACTCTACCATTCCATTAGTGTTTCTTATTTGTTTGGTGCATTTCCAAGTAAGTTGAAGACATCCACATAGGTCTTTCAGCCAACCCAAATCTCCAAATCCTTTCTTACTTGCTCCCTCCCCCAACCTGCTTCATTCCCTATCTTGTGCTTGGACCTGAAATACAGTCCTTGTTTACATTTACTGGTGTGGAAAAGCAGAATGGCATAGGGAAAATAGAAGAGGTTTTGAAGGTAAATATGCCTGGGTAAGACTCTAGTTCTTTCACTTCCAGCTGTGTGATATTAGGCAAGTGACTCAACTTCTTGAACACTTGGTTCTTTTCATTTGTAAAATAAGGAAGATAAGAAGACCTACATTGCAGGGCTTCCCTGGTGGCGCAGTGGTTGAGAGTCCGCCTGCCGATGCTGGGGAGACGGGTTCGTGCCCCGGTCCGGGAGGATCCCACATGCCACAGAGCGGCTGGGCTGGTGAGCCATGGCCGCTAAGCCTGCGCGTCCGGAGCCTGTGCTCCACAACGGGAGAGGCCAAAACAGTGAGAGGCCCGCGTACCGCAAAAAAAAAAAAAAAAAAAAAAAAAAAGACTTACATTGCAGAGCTACTCAGAGGACAAGAGGTTACCTATGAAAAGCCTTTAGTGTATTATCTGGCATGTATTAGATGTTTAATAAATGATAGCTAATATTATTTAGTCCACCATTCCTGCCCATAGGCATAATTTTGGATTCTTACTCTGTCACACAGATTTACATCCTCAAGTCGGTAGACTCTATACAGGTCTGCTAGAAAATCCTCATCCCAGAAATTGATGTGGAGCATGACTGGGACAAAGATTGAATCTTTTTTTTTTTTTTTAAACATCTTTATTGGAGTATAATTGCTTTACATTGTTGTGTTAGTTTCTGCTATATAACAAAGTGAATCAGCTATGCGTACTTACATCCCCATATCCCCTCCCTCTTGAGTCTCCCTCCCAGTCCCCAATCCCACCCCTCTAGGTGGTCACAAAGCACCGAGCTGAGCTCCCTGTGCTATGCGGCTGCTTCCCACTAGCTATTTTACATTTAGTAGTATATATATGTCGGTGCCACTCTAGAGAATGGACTTAAGGACACAGGGAGGGGGAAGGGTAAACTGGGATGAAGATTGAATCTTCTACCAGTAATAAATATTGTTATTGTTAATGTCTGATATTAATTAGAATAATACAATATAGTACTAATAGCTATTGCTTAGAGAGCTGACATGAACTATTCATTAGCAGTCTTTTGAGTCTTTTTTTTTTACTTAAATAATTTTTTATTGTGGTAAAATACACATAACATAAAATTTACCATCTTAGCCATTTTTACGTGTGCAGCCCATGGTATTACATACATTCACATTGCTGTGCACCATCACCACCATCCATCACCATAACTCTTTTCATCTTGTAAATCTGAAACTCTGTACCCATTAAACAAGAATTTCCCATTCTCCCCTCCCCGCAGCCCCTGGCAACCACCATTCTGCTTTCTGTCTCTATGGTTTTGACCACTCTGAGCACCTCATGTAAGTGGAATCATACACTATTTGTCTTTCTGGGACTGGCTTATTTCACTGAGCGTAATGTCCTCAAGGTTCATCCATGCTGTAGCATATTGCAAAATTTCCTTCCTTTTTTTAAGGCTGAACATTGTATGCATGTACCACATTTTGTTTATCTATTCATCCTTCTATGGACAGGTGGGTCACTTCTACCTTTTGGCTGTTGTGAATCATGTTGCTATGAACATGGGTGTACAAATATCTCTTGGAGACCCTGCTTTCAGTTCTTTTAGACTTATGTCCAGAAGTCTTTTGAGTCTTTTGACCAGTTATAAATCTATCCTACTCTACTGTCACACCAACCATATTTCTCCTTGTTATCTATAAGGACATTACAAGTGACTTCATTAAACGCCATGCTGACGATGAATGCATTTTCTACATCTCCCATCTTTCCTTTGTCTACCAGCCTAATAATATTTTCGTTACAGAAAAGTTATCTGCGTGGAAGTTTCTTTGCAAACTCATGACGGTACCTAGTCATCAAGTCTCTCTCTTTTTTCTTTTTTTTTTTTTTAAACATGCTTAAACCTGTTCCTTAGAAAATCTTTTTTTGGAGAAACTACTAGCTGTCTGACCAGTACCTTTCTCTCCTTCTTTACTGACAAATCCCTGGTCTTTTGGCGGGTGGGAGAAATGTGCCCAACTAAAAATCTACACTCTCCACTTGTTTCAGATACTAGTGGACCATCTAAGACATCCTGACCAATGAGATATAGGTGCAAGTTGCTGGGTAGAGTTTTGGGGGAAAGCCCCTTAAAGGTTTGGGCTGGGAGAGATGACAGAGTCGATTTGCTCTTGTCCTTCCCTTCCTTCTGCCTGGCACACAGAAACTTATGCTGGCCATGGAGGAGCCATCTTGGAACCACGGAGTGACAATGAGGGAAAGGCCAAGAGAATCTCGGAGAGTAAGTCCTGACATCCTTGAGCAGCTAAAGCGATGCCCGCCTTAGGACTGCTCATGTAATGAGAAAAATAGGTCTCCAAATTGGTTAAACTACTCTTTTTGGGTTTCAATTACTAAGACAAATGTCATTCCTAGTGATACATCTGTCCTGGAATTCTGACCAAGATGAACACCACTGCTCTACAGTTTGAATACTCCATCTTCTTCCAAGATATAGAATCAAGATGCTATTTGATGATTTTCTGATTTCTACCACCACTGAATTCCCCACAATTCCACTGTCTACATGTGATCACTGCCAGTGATCTTGGTTGCAACTTATCTTCATGCCCAGGTAGGTAATTTGTTTAGTCCAGGAGAGTTGGCCTCATTTGGAGCAGGTCAGTTTTCCAATTTTTCTTGGACTTCAGGTCTCTTGTGCCAATATTGTTTTCACCCTCTTCAGTCCAATTAGCATTCTCATTGACAAAGATGGAAGCCAAGCAGAAAAGCAGCTCTGTTTTCTCTCTGTTGTCCACACTCTCCCCACCCTTCCTTCAGCCACAAATGCTTGGGCCCTGCACTTATTATCCTTCCAGACAGAAAGAAAAGCCTGTTTTGTTAATCTTGACATTTCCTGCACATCTCTGCTCAGTTGGGTCTCCAAACTTCCTTACACAATTCCCAATATATGTTTGCAGATGGAAAGAATGTATCTAAGATATGAACAAACTAATGAATTCAATCAACCATGGAAATACAACAGGGAATGCTCAGTCACTCAGAGTGCAGGCATGGTTTGGGGTTTTGTTTCTTCTACATGTACAGTGTGGGCTGACTGCACTTCTTGACCATATTTTTGTAGTCACTATTCAGAAACCCTGGGGAGGAGGACATATTTGGAAAACAATTGACAAAAGAAGTGCCTGAATTAATTATTTCCTGGGACAAGCATCTCTCTGTCAGGCTAAATCCAAGTTCCTTCTCTGCTTCTGCCTTCTAACTAGTTTTCTAGGAGCAGAGGATGGTTCCCTCAAACCCAATCAGAAATACACTAAATGATCTATTAAGCATTCTGTATTTTAAAGGTCCTCATAATCTCTAATTTCAGAAAGTACTTGTATTAAGCAGGGCTCTTTTTGTTGTGTGAAACAGAGCAGGGAATGACAAAACTTTTTCAGGTCATAAGTATTTTCAGCTTTACAGGTTGTATGGTCTCTGTAACAACTACTCAACTCTGCCATTATAGCATGAAAGCAGCAATGGACAATAAGAAAGCCAGTGAGTGTGGCTATGTCCCAATAAAACTTTATTGATGGACACTAAAATTTGAATTTCATGTACAATTTCATGATTCATGAAATATTGTTCTTCTTTTGACTTTTTTCTTTTCTTTTTTTTAATTAATTTTTATTGGGGTATAGTTGCTTTACAATGTTGTGTTAGTTTCTGCTGTACAGCAAAGTGAATCAGCTATACATATACATATATCCCCTCTCTTTCGGATTTCCTTCCCATTTAGGTCACCACAGAGCACTGAGTAGAGTTCCATGTGCTATACAGTATGTTCTCATTAGTTATCTATTTTATACATAGTATCAATAGTGTATATATGTCAATCCCAATCTCCCAATTCATCCCACCAGCCCCCATTCCCCCTTGGTATCCATACGTTTGTTCTCTATGTCTGTGTCTCTATCTCTGCTTTGCAAATAGGACCGTCTATACCATTTTTCTAGATTCCACATATATGCATTAATATACGATATTTGTTTTTCTCTTTCTGACTTACTTCACTCTGTATGACAGTCTCTAGGTCCATCCACATCTCTGCAAGTGACCCAATTTCATTCCTTTTTATGGCTGAGTAATATTTCATTGTATATATGTAGCAAATCTTCTTTATCCACTCCTCTGTTGATGGGCATTTAGGTTGCTTCCATGTCCCGGCTATTGTAAATAGTGCTGCAATGAACACTGGGGTGCATGTGTCTTTCTGAATTATGGTTTACTCTGGGTATATGCCCAGTAGTGGGATTGCTAGGTTATATGGTAGTTTTATTTTTTAGCTTTTTAAGGAACCTCCATACTGTTCTCCATAGTGGCTGTATCAATTTACATTCCCACCAACAGTGCAAGAGGGTTCCCTTTTCTCCACACCCTTTCCAGCATTTGTTGTTTGTAAATTTTCTGATGATGGTCATTCTGACCAGTGTGAAGTGATACCTTATTGTAGTTTTGATTTGCATTTCTCTAATAATTAGTGATGTTGGGTCTTTTTGACTTTTTTCAACCATTTTAAGTTGCAAAAACTATTCTCAGCTTCTGAGGCAGGAGGTTGGATTTGACCCATAGGTCATAGTTTGCTGATCTCTGAAACAGAGATAACCTTAAGGCTCGTTCAAGAAAAGGGTTCCTTTCTATAAAGCTATAGCTAGAACTCATGGGAACTGGAAAAGAAAAGTAGAAAGCGGTTAGGAACTCAGTCTACACTATACCAGAGGGTCTCCCTCGTGGTTTCTCTGCATCGTTCAGCACTTCGACTCCTTCTCTAAGTCCAGCCAGCTACCCTTCTGCACTCAGAACTTCGACAGGTAAATCAATAGGCAATCCAATATGGTGGGACAAGTGCAATGAAATTGCTTTGCATGAGGTGTTACGGGGCACAAAAGGAAGTTAGGAGAGCTCAAGAGAAAACTGAAGAAGGACATTGGTGATCAGAGGTTTGAGGAAGGTGTGGAAGGTTTAGAATGGTCTGTGTGGAGAGTGAGATAGGAATCAGAACAAAAAACCTCCTGCATATCACTGAAGGCCCAAGTGATGCTGAGAGCTTTAGCACTTGATGGGTGTATTAATTTGGTCGCCTTTGGCAACAAGTAATAGAGAATCTTCTCAAATCGGTTCAAGCACTGAGTTCACTAGAATGCAAGTGTCCTAAGTGCAGGAAATCTCTCCATCTTATTCATCACTCTGGCCCCAGTTTCTAGGACAATAGCTGTTGCATAGTAGGCATCCAGTAAATATGTGTTGAATGAGCAAATGAATGACCTCTCATAGCAGGAAGTGAGCTCCAGGCTTGGTTAATGCAAGCTCATTGGCATCATAATGGATTCAAGTTCAAAAGTCTATCTTTCGGTGAGTGGGCTTTGGCTTCGGGCTAGTTTTTCATGGTTGCAAGATAGCCACTACAGTTCTGGTCATTATAACCTAGATCCCAGAATGCCCAACAGAATGAAAAGAAGCTATCTACTCCCTGAGTCTCTTTTTAAGAGTGGAAAAACCTTTTTCAGAAGCCTCAGCAAACTTCCCCTCAGTTCTGTTGGCCAGAAATGCATCACATACCAATGTCTAAATTAATCACTGGCAGGGCTAATGGTACCTCTCTGATCAGCTTAGATCCCTGGTTCCCCACTGTGAGTGATTTTGTGCCCCTACTCCCTGCCCACAAGGGGACACTGGGAATGTTTTGAGACATATTTGATTGTCATGATTGGGGTGAGGGTTGCCAATGGCACTTAGTAGGTAGAAGCCAGAGATGCTGCTAAACCACCCTAGAATGCAGAGGACAGACTCTACCATGAGAAAGAAGTATCCAACTCAAAATAACAGTAGCTCTGAGGTGGAGAAATTCTGGTTTAGGCCAATCAGAGTCTCCCCCTGGAACTGGGGTGGGATCTACTTTCCTTAAAGCGTATGGCCAGGGAGGAGCAGGAAATCTGTATGAAGTCAGGGTTCTATAAGGCAGGAGGGAATAAAAAGGAGGTCGGGGATGGGGGAGAAATGGATGCTGGGTAGGCAATCAATTGAGTACACACCAGAGGGATTGACTGGATTTTCTAATTTAGCAGATGACCCAAGGAGCCTTTGGAAAGACTTTTTTTTTTTTTTTTAGAAATGCAGAACAAAGAGTTCCTGCCTTCTATAAACAAAATAAAGAGTTCCCACCTTTTTTGGACCAAATAAAAATTATAACCTGATGGCCATTCACCACTTCAATAAATATACATGTGGAAAATTAGGAGGAACTGATGTTCATAGATTGCCTACTCTGAGTGCCAGTGCCTGGAGCACCTAAGATGTACAGAAGCCACGCCAGACACTTACACAGCTCACTCCATGTCATCCTCGCAACTACACAGCAAGGCATGCATTGTCATCTGTGTTTTACAGATGAGGCCCAAGGTGATCCCCCTATAAGTCAGAGAGCTAGTATTCTCCATCTCATTCTGCACTTGAAACACCTTCTCTGAGTTTAGGACAGGGCAGAAGATGCAGCATTTCCAGAAGGAGCACAGCTACAGAGGATGCCATGTACTGACTCATGATCTCTGGTACCTTACAGGCTACAGCATCTTCCATGGGCAAACAAGCTGGGTGAGAACTGCTCTAGAGAAAAGGGCCTCTCTTGACAGAGATCTGCCTTTTTAATGGCTTACAAAGCCCAGGAGAACCTCTCAATCTCAAACTCTGTGAATTAAATGATTTCTTTGGAGACTTTTCCTCCTCCTCCCTCCTCAGCATATACTCAGCTTTTATATCACTCAGCTTTCTCATTCTGATGGGGAAAAAAAAATCAGGATAGAAAATAGAACCAAAATTTTTCTGAAGTATTCCTTCAGAAATACAGAAGATAGTATATGGTCATTAGAGAGTGTTCACCTATTTGCTCTTGAAAATCTTCCCTGAGAAGCCCCCTTTGACTGCCTGGAATTAGGATTCAGCCTCGGTCTCCTGGAAAGCACACTGGGGAGAGAAGGGGCCCAGCCTCAGCTGTCCAAACAGAGGGGAATTGAATGCCTTTGTCCCGTATGAGACCACTGAGCACCATGGTAATTTTCTGCTCTCACCCAGGGGTGTAACAAAGGCTCTCTCCCTCCCTCTTTCTTCCCTTTGACTCTTGTGTTGGTGTGGAAGAAGGAGGGGTCTGTGGTAGGTAGGCTGCAGGTTTGGGACTGGGTCTTAGAATGAACAAGAAAGGAAAAGGGACGTAACGATTATGCATGCTGAGTCCCATCAAGGCATGTGGTTCCACCCTCACAGTAAGCGCTACTGTGTGCTGCAAGATTTCTGGCACGTTCCTAAAACAAAAATTGGACTCAGTGGAAAACCAGGAGTTTTTGACAACTGTTTGGGCTTGAGTTATCTCACCTACATAATACATCTGACTTCCCAGGGTCAGTGTGGGAAACCAAATGAGATATAGGTTCCAGGTTCAAAATATGCAATTATATACGTTCATCGGCTAATTCATTTGTATCAAGCTCTCCTGACTGGGGTTCAGTGTCACACATCTCACCGAGATATTTTCCCGGCATGCCCCTGTGTTGGTGATCTTTTGCTGTATAACAAACCACCACATAATACAGCAGTCTACAACAACCACCGTTTTAATTACTTGTGATTCTATGCGTCAGCAAATTAGGCTGGGCTCCGGTGGGTGGTTCCCACGTTGGTTTTGCCTGGGGTCACTTCATGCAGCTGCAGTCCTGTGGTGACAACATTCTGTGATTGGATGGTCTGAAATCGCTTCACTTGTGTTGGTGCTGGCTGTCAGCTGGGCCACATACCTCCAGAAGGCTAGCCTGGGCTTCGCTTGGTAGATAGGTTCCAAAGGCAGTGAGAGAGAGAGAGAGGGCAAGCACCAATGTACAAGCCCAAGCCTCAGTTTGCCTCATGTTTGCTAAGGTCTGTAGATGTAAGAAAGTCACAGGGAGGCGACGTGGGGGGAATGAGGAAAGCACAGTTCACCGGAGCCATTCCTATCATGATCGGCCAGTCCCCTCCCTCTCCTGGAAACATATTCCTTGCTTCTCACTGGATCTCCCAGAAGTAGACTAGTTGTTCAACGAATGTACACTTTAGTTACAAAACTCAGTTTGGCTGAACTCTATCATTTTGTAGAAGCTCCCTTACCCCTTCTTGCTGGATGGTAGAAATTTAAATTTAATTTTTAGTTGCCTGCCCCCTCCCCACTTCTGAAAGTCCCATCCAAGTTCCAGAGTTGGGGAGGCATTATCTGCTCTGGGTGGTCATCTATCCATGATGGCATCTGTGGGAGGTTCTGGCTCTTCAGTGAAAGATCCATGCAGTCCCCTTGAGGTCTGGCCACTGGCAGCTACTTTTCTGTCCCTCTGTAGTCCACTCAATTATTCCACTACTGTTACTCCCACTGGGCTGTGGGAATCTCTTAGGGACTGTTTGAGGTCCTCCCCATACACTAGGCAGCTGTTTCCTTTCTGACGTCTTTGGGTTCCACATAGGAAACAAGACAAGGGTGTTCCATCTCTCCATTCTCCCCAGCTTTTCTGGGGCATCTACTCTACCCTGAGCTCGGCCTGACTGAAGGAGAAACAAGCCCCTTCTTCAGAGATCCACGATGTCCGTGCACTTATCTCTTCCCTCCTGGCTCCCTCTCCCCCCTTCAGGGACTCTTTCTAGTTGGAGGTAAGCTTAGCCTGGCTCTCACTCACCTGGTGTCTCCCATCTACTGTTCAAGCCCGAAGTTCTCCCTGTCACCCCTGAGGACTAGCTTTCTTTACTCATAAGAAGGTATTGGAATTGAGGGAATAGAGTTTTATTTTGGGGGAAGTAGTCATTTTCCAGAACTGATATCTTGGTCTATATGATCTTTCTTTGGGCCATAAGGCCCTGTTAAAACATAAGGGCCATGCCGAGATTGGGTTAAGTACTCTGGTCAATGATTGAAGAAGGAAAGCAACGGAAGCATTTATTGAATACATATGTACAAGACATTAGACTAGATTCTTTTATAGGATTCAACTTTTATATTATCATAGTCCTGCAAGTAGGTCTCAGTAGCCCCATTTTGAAGGATAAGAAAAGTGGGGCTCAGAATGCTTATGTACCTTGCCTGAAGCCACAGAGACAGTCAATGGCAGAGACGGATCTTGACCTGAGATTGTCAGAGCAAAAACAAAACGTCTTTGCAGCATCCTGAAACCAGTGTAGGTGGATGATAGTGTTCTCACGGTGCACAGATTCTGTAAGTTATAAATACCTCCGGCTCTCGGAGCCTTCTCTCTTTTCTGGGCTGGGGATGCAAAGCAAGGAGGGATGGAGACTTTGAGTCACATTGATCTGTGGGAGTCCCTGACGCTTGTGTTCAGCCTTGGGAAACGGAAGTAGTACAGCAGCCCCACTGTGAGTTATGCTTTTACTGGGGGAGAGAATTAGCCCATGGGGCTCCGGTGCTCCCATCAACTCTAAGACTGTCGGCAGCTGCACCCCTGCCAGCGTGCATGTCTCTCCAAACCCATCCTCCACACACAGCCCGCAGCAACACCAGCCTGTCCCTCTTTGTTTAAGGGGCACTTAACGACATTTCCACTCAGCACATCTTTCTTTTAGAAAATGTCCTGACAGCTTTACTACTTTGGCTTCTTTATGGGGCAGTGGAAGAGCGAGAGCAGGAGAAAAATCAGTGGCAGGCAATGGAGGGCACAGGAGAATGCTTCGTGCCTGTGCTCACTGACCCCATTCACCACCCCCTGCCCCAGCCGCAGTCCAAGCTAACAGTACTCATGTTTAAGAGCATCTGCCCAAGACCGGAGGGCATCAAGAATGGAGCTGACCAGATCCATGGAGACTATAGTGAAAGGTCATGACCACAGACTTATTTGCTCAGGACCTCCAGGCCGTTTCGAAGGGAGTGGGCTTTGACCTGGGGTGATGAAGAAAGAGTTTTTGGAATGAAATGGCTGGCCCCTCCTTCCAGAAGGGACACTAGGAATAGAGTGAGGGTGTAAAAGAGAAACCAGTATCCTTTGAGGGAGAAGTGATGGGGCAGCAGGTCAGCAAGAAGCCCTGAGGGGTGACAAAGTCAGGCTGTTACACTTCAGAGAGCTGAGAGGTCTGTTAAGAAGGAAGGCAGAGTTTCCTCATGCTGGCTGCCCACATTGGGAAGGGACTACCTTTCACTTAAGTAGCATCCTTGACGGACAAATGAACCCCAGGCTCCACATGGGTCTCCTCTGTAGCCACAGCATCCTGGGGGCTAGGGTGTTGAATGCAACCCTGAAGCTGAGCTGGGCTCTTCCGGCTAGCCCCAGGGGAGAGCTATTAAACTGACAGATGATTGGGAGAAGAGTAAATAGTAGCCTGCAATCCCTTCTTAAGCAGAACTCCCATGAGAAGAAAGTAATTTCCATCAAGGAGTTATGATAAATGCCCAAGCATTGTTGAAAGGATTGAACGAGATACTGCATTTAACTCAGAGTTTTGCCAGTGGAACTCAACAGAGGTTAATTTTAATACTAGCCATCTTAACAGCTGTATAATATTCCATTATATGGATGCACCATGATCTATTGAACCATTTACTTCCCGATAGACATTTAGTGTCCCCTCTTTTATGCGCAATAATAAACACAAAATGCACTGAACATCCTTTTACACACATAATTGACAATGTATACAATTATTTCCTTGGCATAAACTCTTTTAAATGGAATCGCTGGGGTACAGTGTATCTGCATTCTAAATGCACATTAATGGATTTCTCCCTAAGAGATGCTGTAGCCATCTGAACTCCCCCAACCATTTTTCTTTCAATTTTTCCTAGTGTTATTTGCTATATAGAAGTCTGTTGCTGTTATTTTGTCATAAAGTTAAAACTGTCAGAAATTTCAAAAAAAAGCCCAAGCAGCTCTATTGCTGTGAGTAAAATGACTGTTAAATGGAATTGCCCTTTTGTGGCTATTACTATCTAGTGCAAATTTCCTGCCAAAGGGCTGTTCCAGCTTACATTGTCACAGGAAATGGGGCCTGTTTCCCTGTCGACTTGGGTTTTCTTATTTTAAAGAATTTTGCCTGAGTTAATACCATTCTCATTTTAATTGGCCTTTCTTGGCTTATTAGCGAGGGTAAATGTTATTTTCCCAGATTTGTGTTCCTTTTTGAGTGAATCTCTAACCTGATTATGCAAATGGGGGAGAAGTGCCCTTGAGACACCAATGAGAAGAAAGAAAGGGTGAGAAGGAGGAAAAAGGAAAGATTGGAGAAGGAGATAGAAAACTCCTTAGACTAAGGTTGGAGTAGGACAAAATACACAGAATTTGGAGTCATTACCCCCCATCTCCCATTTCAATCACAACTCTACCACTTAATAGATATGTAATCTTGGGCAAGTCACTTAATTTTACCCGGTAAAGTGGAGATAATAGCTCTTGATTCATAAGATTATTATAAAGATTAAATGAGCTAATGTATGAAAAGTATCTAGGTTAGTGCCTAACCATTACTATGATAATAATTATAACTACAAATAATTGCTATGTAATAATATACAATTTATTTAAATATATTTATAAATAATATATTTATTTTGCTATTACTATAATTATTATTATCCAAGCACTAACCTAGGCAGTTTCCATAGGTATCTAAAATATATTTATAACAAAGCAGCAAGATAATGAACAGAGTGGAGTGTCTGAAACTGGACACACCTGGAGATGAGTCCTGGATCTGCTAGATACTATGTTATTTAAACACTTAGAGATTCAATTTTCTCATTTATTAAGTCAGGATAAAAATAAATGGCTAGCAGAGTGTATGCAAAAATTAAGTAGCATAGACAAGAGCCCTCAGCCCAGTGCCTGGCAAGTAGGAGTTGAAGTCACTGTAGTTGGAATAGCAACGAATATTCAGAGCGTGCTGTTATGCCGGCCGTGTGTTCAACAATCTACGTGTATCTCATTTTAATCCTTACAAAACCTTATATCCACTTTACAGATGAGCCAATTGAAGCTTAAATAGGACTACATGACTTGTGTTAGGTCGTCTACCTTATAAATGACAAGAGTTAGAATTTGAACCCCAAACTCTCTCACTATCTGTGGATACTTTCAGTAACCTTCTTCATCTGCCCTTTTAAAAATTATTGTAGGGACTTCCCTGGTGGCGCAGTGGTTACGACTCCATGCTCCCAGGGCAGGGGGCCCAGGTTTGATCCCTGGTTGGTGAACTAGATCCCACATACATGCCACAACTAAGGAACTGGCGAGCCGCAACTAAGGAGCCCATGAGCCGCAACCAAGACCTGGCACAACCAAATGAATAAATAAATAAAATATTAAAAAAATAAAAATTATTGTAATACTTTATTCCATCTTTAGTTTTCCCACTTGTCACATAGAATCACTATTGGCTATGTCTGTGTCTGTCTTCCTCTCTAGATCGTGAACCCCTGGAGTTTCCTGGCCCAGCCGCAGCCTCATGTTCTGTGGCTCAGCATCAACCTCACTACTGTCCCTTGGACTCTGAGGTGCCCCCCAGGCTCTGCTAACAGCTTCTGCCTCCATCCCTAGCTTCGGCTCACCTGCCTGGTGCTTTCTCTGTGTCCCCAGCCCACTTCCAGGGCAGAGGGGAAGAGATGGTCTTAATGCTGTGGGGAACTACTCTTCCACCTCACTGGCCCTTGGGTGTCCCCGTCCTGTGTCTGTGGCCAAGAGCTGCAATGCTAAACCCAAGAATATGCCAGCTAAGATGATTTTTCCAGGGCTTTCATCTCAAGTCCAGTGAAGTGAACATCCTGTAAGTCCTGGGGAAGCCAGCTAGGAGGATGCATTCGTCTGACTCTAATCCTATTGATTGACATTTTGTATTTCAGACTGGATGGTTACATAGACTTTACACTTAAAATGGAATCCATCTCAGCAGCACTTATTGGGTACCAGCTTTGCGCCCTGCATGTACAGGGTGCTGGGATGACAGTGATTAAAAAGACCCAGTCCTTGCTCTTGGGGAGCTCTCTGGTCCATATTCAGATTGGTTCAAGTTCACTGTGGTGCTGGCTGTCTTCTTATATGTAATTATATTTTACTTTTATAAGTTTTTATTTTTAAAAATCCACTGGAGACCCATGCCATCTGCGTGGATTACCTTTTCCAGCACTTCACTCAGCGCCATGGGCCTGAAGCCAATTAATGTAAGCTCGTTGATGATACTGAACTTCCTCCAATCTTCAGGCATATTCTTTCATTCATCCTAGTTGGTGTCTTAATGTGATAACAGGTTGATTGATTTTTATGTGAGTCTTAATCACCTGTCAGATGTTCAACTTGAAATTCAACTCCAGCTCCACCAAACATATGACCTTGGGCAGGTTATTTAACCTTTCTGAATCTCAGTTTCCTCATCTGTTAAAATAGGAATAATAAAGCCAACTGCACAGGCTTGATGTGATAACTAAATCAAATAGAATTCCAGCCAAAAGGTTATATATACTCCTAACATTCTATTCGGTTATAATTTTTTCATTTTTTTCAACACGTACTGTGGTCTGGATTCTGCTCTAGTCCTTGGGAATTCCAAGAGAATGATACACAGTCCCTGCCCCCCCCCGCCCCGCCCAAATCCACAAACTGGTGAACAGAGACAGACATAGGTGAGTAGTTATGATATAGACAGATCTCTAAGAAAAGTTCTTTAGGGACAGAAGGGAGGGAGGGAATAAATATTTGTTAAGCATCATCTAGGTGAGCGTGAGGGACCCTCCGCAGTCACTGTGGTGTATATTTGTATGTGTGTATCCAGGAATTCATTCCCATTTTGGATTTTGCCTTCACCATGGCTGGGTTCCCTGGATGTCTGACTTTCCTGTAACAAGTACAGAGAAGCCAATCTTGATTCTTCTTCCCCCCAGAGCAACCACGTCCCGAAGAACAGCAGGGAATGCTGATGACCACTTAACACATTCTGAAACCATCAGCCAAATCTGGGACCGGATAAATATGCAGAGAAGGGCTCCCTGTTGACCGTTCCCCTGAATGCTTTTCCCAGCCCTGCTGTCTCCTGCTGCCCAGTAACCCGTTGCTGTGGGAGACAAGTGTACTTAGTGTGACAAGTCACACTGCACCCTGAGCCTCCCCAATCCCATGTCAGGCTGACCCCAAGGCACCAGCAACTCCTCCAAGTTATGGAGGACAGTACACAATTATGTTGAAATGCATCACACGTTTCTATGAGCTCTTCTCTTGCATAATCCTATTGCCTTTCCCCCTCCTTGCAGGAACCTGCAGAGGAATTGATCTTGCCTGGCTGACGCCTCTATGGATGCCTGGGTTGATTCCTTTGCTGCTACCCCCATCTCCTGGGTGTCAGGTTCCAAACTAACCCCAAAATGAGCCTAGATGGGCCCCTTTCTTGATGAGACAAGAGACACTTATAGAATACAAATCACTACACTGCATTAGGCTTCCCAGCAGCACTGGAGACGGAGGCAGAAGAGATAAGCAGAAGCCAGCTTTTCAGACTTCAGTTGTTATTATCGACGGATAGAAGGCAGGTAAAAGGAGGCAAACAAGTTGAGCTCTCTGCAGTTTTCCTTTCTAGCAGAGACAAACTGCAACATTTGGCAGTCTTTATATATCACATGCCCTTGTAATGGTTTGCTTATAGAGTTTATTACCGGTAATACAATAGCTAATATGTATTGAGCACTAACTACAAGTCAAGCACCCGATGTATGTTTGTTTCACTTAATGCTTATAGCAACTCTATGAAGTAGGCACTTGGATTAGCCCACATTTACAGATCAGGCATTTGAGGTTTAGAAAGTGTGATTCTTTTTGCCCAAGGTCACGTGGTGAGTGGGGGAGGCAGCATTCAAACCCAGGATGTCAACTTCAGATGACACGCTCTTAACTCTTGCACGATACTGATGCTACAGAAACAACCCGGGAGCATGATACAGTGATAAAGACCACACAGCTCTGCCATTTACCACCTGCATGACCTTGAGCAGGTTACTTAAGTTTTCTATAAAATGATGATAATAATAATACCCACCTCATAGATAGCAGTAGTAGTCAAGGATTTAATATACATGAAACATTTCGTACCATGCTTGGCACAGAGTAAGGATTCAATACATGTTAGTTATTTTTATAAACAGTAAGTCCCTGCAAGTTAAGGGTTTCATCTTAATCCTCTTTGAATCTTTATTCCCAGTACAAAACGCAGTGCAAAGTACATAATAGAAATGGATTCAACATTACTGGAATAAATTTTAAGAGATTAAATATTCTAGAAGATGGCTATAATTAAACATTATTTTTTAATAAGTGCCTTATTATTTACAAAATGCTGTCATTTAGTTTGATTTGGTATAATGTTTGTGTTTGCGATAAAACAGCAGGAAAATTTGACCCAACAATTACACTCCTAGGTATGTACTCAAGAGAAATGAAAACATATGTCCACACAAAAACTTCTATGTGATTGTTCATGGCAGTATTATTCGTAACAGCCAAAAGGTAGAAAACCACCCAACTCTTCATATCAAAGGATGAATGGATAAACAAAATGTAGCAGAGCCATAAACTGGAATATCACTCAGGCATAAAAAGGAGTGAAGTACTATTAAGTGCTACAACAAGGATGAACCTTGAAAACATTATGCTAAGTCAAAGAACCAGTCACTAAAGACCACATATTATAAACTTCCATTTCTATGATATGTCTAGGAAAGGCAAACCTACAGAGATATAAAGTAGATTAACCATTACCTAGGGCTAGGAAGATGAGGGTTTTGGGGAGAGTGATAACTAAAGGGTATGGAGTTTCTTTGTGGGGGGTATTAAGATGTTCTAAAATTGACTGTGGTAATGGTTGCACAGCTCTGTGGACATACTAAAACCCATTGAATTGTACACTTCAAACAGGTGAATTGTACTGTATGTCAATTCTATCTCGATAAATAAAGCTGTTACCAAAAAAAAAAAAAAGTCAATAAAGTGATGTCTCCAAATCAGAAGCTCAACACCGCTGAGTTCCTCAATCTTAACCAGATTTCCTGTTCTGCCTATGCATGGATACAGGCATCTTCAGCCACCTGCACAACAGACATCCTCACCAAGGAAGACCAAGGGGAGATGAAAAGACTAACTGCCTATCATTTTCGAGGTGAGACGGGAAAATTTAATTAACGATTATTCTTGTGTTCCAGTCCAACTGCCCCTCAAGTGCTTCTTTTTCATTTTGTCTCCTGTCTAGCCCTGAAAAGCTGGTGAGCTGCTCAATCCAAAGCAGAAATGCGAGATGTAAAAGGAAGGTGCAGCAACAGCCTGGTCTTTCTCAAAATTAAATGCAAGCTCCAAAGCTGGAAATCAAGGCCAGAAAGTCTAAATATCAAGTCCATTAATCATTTGCAAGCCACTTCCCTCCACGATCTTGTCTCAGAAACCAACAAAAGCCCAGTGGTCTGGCATACTCACTGCATCCTTTGTTTTAATGATGTTTTTCAAAACTTAAGCAAATTGCTGATGGAAGACAGAGAAGTCAGGATTCTAATTAAGCTGTCCCCGTTTAAAAAGTTGTAGGAAATTGCCAACAGGATTCCAAAACCCATAGGTATTCAAAAGTGTAAGCAGAGGGGAAATGATGTTTGGAGGTCAGGAGAGTCGCTAGGAAGGTGTGTAATTATGACTGAGACTGAAATGTAATTTTATCACTTGGAGATCTGTTCTTTGTTCTACTTTTCACCAGTGATGCTATATATAGATATACTCAAAGGGAAATTCCTTAGGCATTAGGCAAAAAAGAAAAATTACATTTTCCCCTTTCCTGATAAATGTTATTACTGTTAATTCAAACTCAAATAAGTATTTATTTGGGTAGTAGTATTGAGATTTACAGATGAAACGTTGGTTTCACTAAATGACGAGTACTGACTTTTGTTGGGTGCTCTCAGCTCCTCGCATGTTTCAGCTCATTTAATCCCTGCAGCTACCCTATGAGATTGGTACTATTTATTAGTATATTTATTATTATATTTTGCAGATAAAGAAATAAGACACAGAGAAGTTAAGTAGCTTGCCCTGGGTCACACACCTACCATAAATGATAGAGCTGAGATTTAAACCCTGTCTGACTCCAGAGCCATGTTCGTAATCATTATATTCTGTCTCTACAATAAACTGATAGCCCTTAATTTTATTCTTGATAAAAAATAAAACTCTGAAGAGTTGACCATCGGGGAAGGGTAAGCTGTGACAAAGCGAGAGAGAGGCATGGACATATATACACTACCAAACGTAAGGTAGCTAGCTAGTGGGAAGCAGCCGCATAGCACAGGGAGATCAGCTCGGTGCTTTGTGACCACCTGGAGGGGTGGGATAGGGAGGGTGGGAGAGGGGGAGACGCAAGAGGGAAGAGATATGGGAACATATGTATATGTATAACTGATTCACTTTGTTATAAAGCAGAAACTAACACACCATTGTAAAGCAATTATACTCCAATAAAGATGTAAAAAAAAAAAGAGTTGACCATCTTAGAACGTTGGAAAGAAATATTGTATGCAATAATATTTTATTTAATATGTATTACCATTTTCTTTACTTAATACATGGGTGTTGGGTAGCTTCTGTGTGCAAGGCAGTGACTTTAGCCAGCAGAGTGGTGACGTAAGCCTCAAGGACTTTGAATATGCTATTCTCCTGCCCCACATTCCCTGCCCCGCCCCCCTCCACATTACCTAGCTGATGTCTATTCAACCTTCAGATGAGTAGACAGGCTCTTTTTGACCTCCCCTTCACTCACTCCTCTGTTATGTATTCACTTATCTCTTACACTTTTCCTTTGTAACATTTTCCAAGCTTGTAATCAACTGTGTCTCCCCTGCTAGAATGCAAGTTCCCTGAGGGTAGAGCTGGTGCCCGGCTTGTTCACTATGTTTCTCCCATGCTTGGCAGAGAATTTGCTGTGCTTCATTCATGATTGAACAGCAAATGAATAGAGGAATGAATGAGACATCGGTTGTGCCCTTGTGTTGCTTACATTTTGGTAGAGTTATATACAAGCACGTGTCTAGAAGAGGTAGATGGGTTTAGAAGGAGAGGGAGCTCATCAGAGAAGGGGCTTATCAAGTCCATGAGTATTTTTTTTCTTAACATCTTTATTGGAGTATAATTGCTTTACAATGGTGTATTAGTTTCTGCTGTATAACAAAGTGAATCAGCTATACATATACATACATCCCCGTATCTCCTCCCTCTTGGGTCTTCCTCCCACCCTCCCTATCCCACCCTTCTAGGTGGACACAAAGCACCAAGCTGATCTCCCTGTGCTATGCGAGCCCGTGACTACTGAGCTGACCCGTGGCGGAGGGGCTGGCATTTCAGATGGAGAAAAGCCAAGAGCAAAGCTTGGAGTCCAGCAAGCACAGCCTTCTGAGTAAATTGCTGTGATGTATTATACTTATTTAGAAAATAAAGTAAGAAAAGAGTGAAACAGCAAATGTTGTTTTCCTTTCCCCTGAAAGCATTTAGGTATAGACTGTCTTTAGGGACCTAAAGATAAATGGAATTGCTTACCTTGAAGATGGTTGTCTTCACATACTGATGAAAATTATAAAAGCCAAGATACAACTTGTGTTTTTCACCCAGATACCATCCCTCACTGAGAAGGGAAAGAGCCATGAATTCCCGAGAAGAGAGGGATAAGGTGTCTCTATGTTCCTCTGTCTCTCCATTTCCTATTCTCAGTATGGAGCATGAGATTGCAGAATTTCTCAGCCAAGTCCTAAAGAATCTCTTAAAAACCAGTCCGTCACTTTTTAAGCTCAAAATCAATAGAGGAAATCACACAAAGATCGATAGATTTGACTCCATAAAAATTAAAAACTTGTCTGTCAAAATCCACACAACCTAAATGAAAGGCAAACAGTAAACTAAGAAAAATACCCCCACAACTATGATGGCAAATCCAGTCTAGTCCAGTTCAACACACACCAACTGTGCGTTCTCACTCTGGAGCTCAGTAAGACAGTGTCAGCTCTCATGGGGTTCTGCTGAGAGGGTAGGATGTAGCAATGGACCACTCCCATGCACTGTTGTAAGAGCACAAGGAGCTCTGGGAAAAGAGGAAGGATGGACACCTAATGTGGCCTGAGGTTCATGGAAAACTTCCTGAAGGGTGGCCTCGGACTGATGAAAGTGGAAAAGAACTTATCCAAGGCAATGAGGGAGAGAGCGGGAGGGTATTGAAAGCAATGAGAAAAATGGATGAAGGCATGAGATGTGAAATATCTTGGTGTGTGTGTGTGTTGGGGGTGGTTACAAATTCTTCAGGGTTCTGGAATAAAAGGCAGAGTGATGGGGTGAGACTGGACAGATAAACAGGGATTACTTTATAAAAGTTTGTACTTTATCCTACAGCTGACAGGGAGCCATCGAAGAGTGTAACAAGGGCCCGGACAGGCTGATGTTAAAGCCAATCTCACAAGTCCCTTAGGAACTATCGATAGTTAGGACTGGGTAGAGTTCATGGCATGATAGCTTTAAATCGGTGAGTGCAGTGAGGTTGGGATTTTGAAGTGAGTTTTGAGCACGCTCTTAGTTTTGATGATTTAACTGTTGATTCACAGCCTCGCCTTGCAGGAGTTGGTATTTCCTGGAGCAGGCAACTAAGTTATGTTTTCTAGGTCTCATGATGGTTGATTACAGACACAGGAAGGTGTGCCTGATCCCAGCATTGTTTAATGCAGGGACAGGAAGTTAGGCTGGTTTCAGGGCAGAAACCTACTCAACACCCTCTTGCTTCAGCCCCCTACTCCCAATCCAACCGACCGTCTTCATGATGTTTTTGGGTGAATAAGTCTGATTTTTTTTTTTTTTTTTTTTTTTTTTTTTGTGGTACACAGGCCTCTCACTGTTGTGGCCTCTGCCGTTGCGGAGCTCCGGACGCGCAGGCTCCAGATGCGCAGGCTCAGTGGCCATGGCTCACGGGCCCAGCCGCTCCGCGGCATGTGGGATCTTCCCGGACCGGGGCACGAACCCGTGTCCCCTGCATCGGCAGGCAGACTCTCAACCACTGTGCCACCAGAGGAGCCCAAGTCTGATTTTTTTAAAAAATGCATTTGGGAAATGGGACTATTGTGACCCTGAGATGGCATGGTTGCATGGAACAAATGGATTCTAGAATCAGACCAACAGCTATGGATAGAGGATAAGGCTTCCTACATTATGAATGAGGTTGAGTTTCCATGTGTAGGGAGTTGAAGAAGAAGAGGGGTAATCTGGAGGGAAAGAGAAGAGAGCTGACCTCAAGATAAAGGGAGTAAACTGGTACCTTGGGGAGACACAGTGGGATCCTCTGGGAAAAGTTTAACTTTCTGTTCTTTTCCCATAGACTAAAAGTGTCATGAGTCACTTTTGGTGTACAAGTAAACATTTTCTTCTCCTTTATTGAGATAATTTTTGGACATCCCAACATGGAGCAGTGAAAATGAGGTGTTGGGAATTAGAGGTTTGAGCAGTAAAGGAAAAGGCAGCCTTTGCAACACGATCTATCCACCGATGCCAGGATGGGATGGCAGCATGAAGGTAGGAAAGGACCGGAGCACCAGCAGAGATGGGAGAGGCAGGAGGTGTGCACCAGGTACCAACAGCTGCCACATGATGCCAAGAGCAGGCACCTTCCCTTCCCCCAAATATGTTACAGGAAGGTTGACTTTGAGGAAGGCAAGCTGACACTTGGGGTGCCTTTGTATCACTGCAAAAACTAAACAATGTGAAAACCAAAAAGACCTTTCAAAGAAAAGAGTTACTCTAATTCTCCATATATTTTATGCAGGGAGGCAGAAAGAACTAGATGAAAAAGAGCAGGAATAGCCTACAAGATCCTTAACTGATAAAGGAAGAAGAATTCATTTAATTGGTGGTTGTCTTGAATAACATGCTCTGGAAAGTGTATAATCTAAAGTAGCACAGAAAGTAAGAAAAATAACCAAGGAAATAAAGAAGTAGTCAAGAAAAGTTCCATAAATTAAATCATAGTTTGAAAAGATAAAGTTATGTTAACACTCATTACCATATTTTAATTTCATGGTGATTAAAATTATAATGTAGCATGTATTACCACTTAATTGATCTGCCAACATCAAGTATTTGCAAGTTTCGTTTTTGTTCTCCGAAATCATAAACTATCTATTCTTCGCTGCATAATTTCGGAAGTAATTTCAAACCATAAATATTTCCCTTTATTAAAATTCTCAGGAAATTAGAGCCTTGATAACTACTTATTTATATCTGCTTTGTCAAGAGGCCAGGAAATTCATTTTCTTATATTTTGAATTCTACACAGTTAAAGTGCTAAAGAATATTATCTGTTGATCTTCATGCTTCCTTTTATGACAGCTTTACAGTTTAATAGCAATGTTCAGATATCCCAGGGTGACTAGCTAAGCTCTGTCTCTTTAAAATTGGGTATTTTTCTCTGATAGAAAGGCTTCCCTTGTTGAGGATGCAAACCCACCCCACTGAAAAGCCTTGTACCTTTTCAGCACCTGGCCAACCTGCCCAGCACAAAGTTGTCCCCTGATGATACTGATCTCCAGAGACCCGGCAGTTTTCAGGGCTTTCACCCGACTTGAGTACCCCTCCCTCACACACACCCCTTGGACGAGATGATGTCCTTGTGTTGACCCATTGCTGCAGTCTGCCCTGACCCCTCACGATGCAGCCACCTCCAGCTGGATTTAGTTCATCCCTCACCAGTGCATCTGTGCTAGGCCACCCTGGTTCTGGTGGTGTAAATAGGACACATATGTCGCTGTGGAGCCTCATGAGTCTCTAGATAAAAATAAATTTGGAAAATTGCAAAACCTTCCAGAGACGATACTTTCCTAATCATTCTTGACTGCTTGGCCCCCCACTGCACTGATTAATGGTCATTCAGATTGACCACCTGGCATAGCTCACTGTCAAAATAAAAAAGGACATATTTTCAAAAGTCAGGTGCTGTCTTTTGTGTGGTAAAATCCTGGTATGCATGCATGTATGTGTGCATGTGTTTGTATGCAGGCATACAACAATTACAAACAGATTCCGTATCTGAATCCTAAAATTTATTGACCTCTACTCTACATGTATGTTCTCCAGTACAATTATTCTTAGGACTTATAAAATTAGTCATTATAATGACTTCTCATACCTTAGCAAAATGGTTAGACTAAGGCTTGCCAAATATTTGAAGCCAACTGGAGGTGGAGAAATGCTTTGTAGAGATCTTTGGCATGAACTAACCAGAGGTTTAAAAAAAAGGGGGGTGGCACAACAGAAACAGCCTGTTTTACATTGTTATAAGCTATGAGCAGTGAAATCTACTTTCAATGCTGAGTCTCAGTATGGGTTTCACCACTCCCCCTGACATTTTTTTTTAATCTGGCTCTGATGGGGTTTATAGTTGAGCACACATAAAACTCATACAGAAGAACACCAACCATGCTTATACAACAGTCAGGGAGTACCTGATTGTAAGAAACAGAAACCTACTGAAAATGACACAAACCCCAAAGGAGAGCTTATTGGAAGTAGACAGGGGATATCTCAGATCCCAGGAGCAGAAAGTATAGCCAGAGGGTCAATGTAAATGAAAGTCAGGACCCAAGGTTAAGGGCTGCACTGGCCTTCAACTCTTGCCTGTGTAGTCCAGCTCTCCTGGGCTCATAAGCAGAACCCAAGCTCTACTCCCCCTGACCTCCAAGTTCCAGAATCTCAGTCTGAGTCTCTTAATGCAAGTTCAAGTGAGAGGGAGAAAGAGAATTGAAATGGTCACTGGCCAGCCAATGGACTGGACCGTTCTGGGCCAACTGGCTCAAAACTTTGGGTGGGGCAGTTGTAGGTAGACTGGCATCTCAGCGACATTGATCAATATCTCTGTAACCAGCAAGATCTCTGGTCAAGAGGAGCCCTGTGGCATCCCACCTTGGGTACTTACTTAAGGGGGAAAGAGCAGGAATGGCTGTTTTGAAGAGGTTCGGATATTTCACACAGCGCCAGTGGGAGGCACCTTTCATGAGAAGTCCTGGGAGAGTCTGTGTTTGGGCCTAGGATTAGAAAATCTAAAGACCACAGAGAGCAATTCTAGCTTCGGGGTGAAGGTAAATACAGAACTGCAAGGGCCCATGTGAGACTCTGAAAAATGGGAAGTAACCAGGTTAAGGTCCCAGACCAGGAGGACAGACACAGGGAGAGGAGTAAGGAATCAAAAGGTTACTTATATCATCTCAGCATGAGACACACATCCTCTCATTTAATCCTTACAACAAACCTCTCTCTCAGTTAAGAGGTGGCACAGAGTGGTAATAACACATCCAGCTTACGGAGTCCGAACACCTGGGTTCAAATTTCAATCTTGCCACTTACTAGTGTTAGAAATTTGGGCTCATCATTTTTCTTGTCACACCTAAATTCCTCATCTGTAAAATCCTGGCCAATGATTAGCTCCAGGTCAACTGTCCACCCTGGGGTTAAACAACATCGGGAAGGGAAGGGACAGGAGATGAAAACAAGTGAACTAACTTTTGCAGAGTAATCTAATTAGGAGCCAAAGCCTATACGTCTGTTTTTAGATCTTAGTAAATTCTCAAATCTTCGATATACTGAGCTCTTAGCTGTTATCTCTCAACCTCCTTTCCCCCCACTTCTTCCAATTATTCCCGTTGTTTACTTGGCAGCTCAGGGGAATATTCTAGCAGCAGATCTGATCATGCCTCTGCTTTAGGTTTGGTGGATCCTCTACAAGATCAAATCCTCACCCTTGAGTTAGGCACACATGGTCCTTCCCGAACAGCCCTGCCCTGCTTTCCTACCCTCATGCTGCGGTCCCTATCCCCTCTACCCTGTCCCTCTTCCAGCCACCCCAAAGGGCTTTTCTCAATGGCATTGCTCTCGTACCTCCATTTGTATGTTTCCACATGTATACTTCTCTTTGCCTTAATTGTTCTCTCTCTCTTTTGGCAAAAGTTCTTCAGTTATTCAAGATCTAGATCAAATATCCATGAATTCCTCAGGCCATTATTTGCTCCCTCCTAACACTCCAAATGTACCTCTGCTATAGCATACACAGTGCGCCGTTGTATCGGGCAGGGTCGGGGGGTGGGGGGAGGGGGTTGGTTCTAGGACCCCCTGTGGATACCAAAATCCATGGATGCTCAACTTCGTTGTATAAAATGACATAGTACAGTCGCCCCCACCCCCCAATTGAGAAGAGTTCATTTCAAATGTACCCTCTAATTATTGAAAATTACTCCTGATACCTGAGGCGCTTTGCCCCCAAAAGGTCAAATTTGCAACCTCGTATTTTCAGGGGCCTCAGGATCTGCATCAGTAGAATGCCTGTAGGCCTGAGAAATCCTTTCCAAAATTTCAGAGGGGTCTTCATCTGGTTTTTGCTGAATTTCTTGAGTTTTATTCAAACTCTTTTGCTTTGGTTCCCCCTTTCAAAGCCCTGCCAAGAGGAATTTAGTGCAGTGCACTAATATGGGCCTTCTTCCTTCGTTGGGGTCCCAATTTGGTTCAGCTGTGGGTATGGCCAATTGAGCTTCAGGTATACCCTTTAGGTCTATGAGGTGGAGCTGGGATGCTTCTTCCCTGGCCTCATCAATGCCCATACTCCTTTCATCTCCTGTAAGCATCATATTGAGAAGAATGTGTATGCCTGCCCAGGAAGGGTGGTGGGTAGCAAAAATAGAAGAATTTGGAGGGGTTCCTCCCTATAAGGAGGATTGCAATCTTTCCAATTAAACAAGTCTGAGAAACCCAGCTGGCTGGCTGTTTATATTTAGACACCCTATTGGATAACCACATAAGGGAAATTGCCCTGCCCTGGGAGTGGCTCCTGGCCCAAACTGGGTGCCCTGTCAGGTCTTAGATGGCAATACCAGACCAGGTCCCTGTGCCCCAGGAACACAGGATTTTCTAATTGATCCCTATAAGGAACCTCCTTTGGCATTTCTTCGCCCACCCCAATCCTGGTTTTTAAGATTTCATTGCCTCATTTTCTTTGCTTCCTGAGCCCCAGTGTCGGGAACTGGGGCTGGATAGGAATGGGAGGCGGGGGAAGGTGTCAATATATTGGCATAAAGGCAGAGAGATTGGGACAGCTAGCTCAGGCGGAGGAGTTAAGGTTTGAAGCAACATATCCTCACTCTCATTCCCTTCCTTTTCTCATTTTCCCTGATGTAACGGCACAAATGCTTGCACGTAGAGGATTTCATCATTCTTCCCCACTTCTTCACGGAAACTCTAATTGCTGGATTGTATAGAGCCATCCAAAGGCCACCATCACTCAGCATTTTACTGTGAAACCACAAATAGCAACTATTCTAACCATTTTGCCTTGGCATCAACCAACCGGTCTGAATTCTGGGCCGGGGCTTTTGGTGATTTCAGGAACCAAGTGGAACCTTTCTCTTCTCCCTGGGAATGTCGCACTCTGGGACAAGAGCAGACAGGTTTTTTTCTCTTGTTCTTCCATTTGACATCAGTAAGAGTTTCAAATATCACAAAACTGATATGGCTGTAAATGGAGAAACGGTACCAAAACAAAATGAAACAAAAAACTCAAAGGACAAACAGAAAACCCTAAGTAAACCCTCAAGTTTAGTCTCGGGATTTTACATATACCAACAACACAGGAGATCACAATCAACGTAATTAACACAGCATGGGTGGCAATACATGGTACACAGAGTCCCTGACTAACTCCCTTGTGGAGATCCGAACAGGTACTGTGGCCACACACTGTTCATCTTCCTCTTAGTCATGAGTTCATAGCTGTAACCAGACCACTTATCCAAAACTCACCTCAGAGGACTTTCTTTAGGGATAGTTGAAACATTCCCCAATTTTTAAAGACAGAATAAAAGACAAACAAAACACAAACGGCGCACATAAAGGCTAGCATCCAAAGAAACTCGTTCACAAATCAGGTAAAAGTTCAGCAACTACTTCCTCTCTCCAACAGGGTACCCCAAATACAAAACAATTGGCTTATTCCAGAGGAAAAGCCCCAAACGTAGAGAAAATAAAGTTTCCAGCTGTACACACCAAAGTGACTTACCCCACTGTATTGAGCCCGTCGACTCCCAAACGTTGATTGCTTGCTCCAATTGCAATGCACTGGGGCAGCCAGGGCTGCTTCGGGGAATTTCGAAGGGCAGATCCTCAGGACAAGTGGTCCCAGCAGCTGCTAGGGCCTTACCCAAGAATTCCCCAACCGGGGTCAGCTGGCCATGAGCAACTAGCCTCCTGGCTGGCTTTACCAATATTTGTTACTGAGTCCAAGCTCATACTGCTCACTGCACAATAGGCCAATAAATCAAGAGATGAGTTGTTCGGGCAAGGAGTAGCGACTTCAGCTGGAAAGCCAGCAGACGCAGAAAACGACGACCTAGCGTCCCAAAGAACCAGCTTTCCCGAGTTAGACTTCAGGCTTCTTTTATACTAAAAGGGGAGGGAGTAAAGTTCTGGTTCCGGCCAGACCCCGGAAGGGGATGTGTTAATTTCTTCTTGCCTGCAGCCATTCACAGGTGGTCCTAGTCAGGAAGTTTCCTGCGACCTAAACAACAGTATTTAGCTTAATGCTCATTACCTGGGAGGCAGGATTCCCAGAGATGGGCCATTATGTGTAATTTAAGCTTATAGGTAACGTCCCTTTAGTGATTAACTTATAAAAGAATACAAAGGTTCTTCCCTATTACACTCCCTCTAGTTGAAGCTTGTTCATGTTTAGACACAGAAGAAGAAAGTATGGAATATTGTTGCTGTGGAAACAAACTTAGAAAATAACTTTCTTTTCTCCTTTATATAAATGTAGGAGTCCTATCTCATGGCTAAGATGAATATGAATAATTACACAATGGCATTGAAAGCTTGCTCCCAAGGTGCTCTGTGGCAGTCAGCTATGAGGACCATGAAATGGGCTCCAAGTGCCATTCTAGCATATAATCTTTCTCACTTTGATGCACAGTCACTGGGTTAAATTTTATTTTCAGTGTATCCTACAATGAAATGACTGCATTTCAGTGGATTTCCATTTGAGGATTTAAGATGTTTTAAAATCACACAGTGTAACAATTTTCAAGGGAAAAAAACCACTTACCCATTATTTTTAAAAGTTCCTTTCAAAAGTCTCTACTCTCTTTTATGTATTTGGAATCAGCCCACATGAAAAGGTTTTCTGAAGATTCTACAGAAATATTTTCCCTTTCCTCCTATGAACCCCTACAAGAAAGGTAGTAAAGTAATAACAAAATACTTTATATTTTGTGATATTTCTCTTTGTGGAATGATTCTTTGTTTGACCACCTTTCTCCTGACCAATTAATTACTTCACTGAAAGGAACATGTGGAAATGTTACTTTTTGTCACCTTAATTGACCAAAAGACTATTTTCATGTATTAAAACCTCCACATCCTAGCTGATTTCTGTGGTTCTATAGCTTGACTTTAACCATGTTGATAACTTTCCTGGGTCTCAATCTAAACTGTAACATCAGCCCAAATATCCTTGCCTCAAAAGTTGTAAAAATGGGGAGTTTCTCATTTTAACCCGTGTAAAACATTGCATTCTTCTAGCTTTAAAAAAAGACTCCATGATAGCACTCAGACTTTCTCCACATGCCTTCATGTAGCAGGTGCTCCTCATGTAGTAAGCGTGTAACTCTCATATAAGCAGATTTGACATAGGGTTCCAGGCTGAGAGCTGGGAAATGCCTCTGGTTGTCTAACCAATCGGTTCTGGAGAAAACTGAACAGAAAAAACTCAATTCACAGGGTTGTTAAACAGATAAACTAGATAGTGCATGTGGACATTGCAGGGTTCCTTGGGGTTCTGTACCCTTCACTTTGCATGCTTTACACTAGCCCGGGTGACCCCCATCCATTGTGTGTGTGTGTGTGTGTGTGTATGCGTATTCCAAATACATTTCATATGTCACCCATGAGTTTCAGATCCACATACTCAACTGTTTACCGGGACTTTCCACAGCTACCTCAAACACAATACATGCAAAACTGAACTCACCTTTGGCCTTTCCAAATCAGCTGCCCTTCCTAAATCTCCATATTGGTAAGTGCACTGCCTTCTACCCACGTGCCCAAGCCAGAAACCTGGGCATCCCAACTCCCTTCTCACCCTTGCCCACCCTTCGTTTCCAAACCTAACTGGACCCCACTCACTTTTCTCCATCTTCTGCCACTGCCTTGGTTAAGGCTGCCCATCTCTCTCACCTGGGCTCCTGCAGCAGATTCTGGGTGAGCCTCCTGCCTCCAGTCTTGCCCTTTTGTTCAGCGTTCATTGCAGCCAGAGTTCTCTCTCTAAAGCACACAGCGTCTCTCCTTTCAATGCTTTCATGGTCCTCTTGTTCTCCTCTGAACAAAGTCCAACCTCCTTATGATCCTTTCCATCTTTTCTCTGGTCACTCTCCAGTCTCTTCTTTATCCATCTCCCTCACATCACACTCCAGCCATACCGAGCATCTTTTAATTCTTCACACACACGTTGTTTCTCTAACCTCCAGGTCTTTGTACTCAGACTTTGCTGACAGGGTTGAGACTGGGAGCTATTAAACTACAAATACAGAGGGCTTCCCTGGTGGCGCAGTGGTTGAGAGTCCGCCTGCCGATGCAGGGGACACAGGTTCGTGCCCCAGTCCGGGAAGATCCCACATGCAGCAGAGTGGCTGGGCCCATGAGCCATGGCCACTGAGCGTGCGCGTCCAGAGCCTGTGCTCTGCAAGGGGAGAGGCCACAACAGTAAGAGGCCCGCATACCGCAAAAAAAAAAAAAAAACTACAAATACAGAAAATTCTAGGATTTCTCCTCTGACTCAATTTTTATAGTGAAGTATTTTCACTCACCTCTCCCTTGAACTCCAGACCCATATTTCCAGCTGTCCCCCCAGTTTGTCCTTCATTTGCATATCTAACAGACATCTCAAAATTAAAAGTGTCCAAAACTGACCTTCTCTGTCAACTTATCCCACATATCACCACTTACACACTAGGTATTTTACTTACTTATTTTGTTTATTATCTGTCTTCCCCATTGGAAGGTAAGCTCCAACATATGGAATAACTTTTCCTTTTCATTCAATAATGAATTCCCAGAGCCTAGTATGGTTCCTGACTGTTATGGACAGAATGGTTGTGCCCTTCCCCCAAAGTTCATATGTTGAGCTCTACTCCAACCCCACCTCCTGCTGTGATGTTATTAGAAGGTAAGATCTTTGGGAGGTAATTAGGTTTAGGTGAGGTCGTACTGGTGGAGCCCTCATGAATGGGATCAGTGCCCTTGTAAGAGGCACAAGAGAGCTTGCTTTCTCTGCTCTGTTCTTTGCCATGTGAGGATATAATAAGTTGGCAGTCTGCAACCTGGAAGGGCACCCTTACCAGATCTGACTGTACTGGTACCCTGGGCTCAGACTTCTAGACTCCAAAACTGTGAGAAATAAACTTCTGTTGTTTGTAAGGCACTAGGTTTGTGGTATTTTGTTATAGCAGCCAGAACAGACTAAGACATCAACACAAACACTCCCATTTACCATTGCAACAAAAAGAATAAAATATCTAGGAATAAACCTACCTAAGGAGACAAAAGACCTGTATACAGAAAATTATAAGACACTGATGAAAGAAATTAAAGATGATACAAATAGATGGAGAGGTATACCATGTTCTTGGATTGGAAGAATCAACATTGTGAAAATGACTCTACTACCCAAAGCAATCTACAGATTCAATGCAATCCCTATCAAATTACCACTGGCATTTTTCACAGAACTAGAACAAAAAATTTCACAATTTGTGTGGAAACACAAAAGACCCTGAATAGCCAAAGCAATCTTGAGAACGAAAAACGGAGCTGGAGGAATCAGGCTCCCTGACTTCAGACTATACTACAAAGCTACAGTAATCAAGACAGTATGGTACTGGCACAAAAACAGAAATATAGACCAATGGAACAGGATAGAAAGCCCAGAGATAACCCACGCACATATGGTCACCTTATCTTTGATAAAGGAGGCAGGAATGTACAGTGGAGAATGGACAGCCTCTTCAGTAAGTGTTGCTGGGAAAACTGGACAGGTACATGTAAAAGTATGAGATTAGATCACTCCCTAACACCATACACAAAAATAAGCTCAAAATGGATTCAAGACCTAAATATAAGGCCAGAAACTATCAAACTCTTAGAGGAAAACATAGGCAGAACACTCTATGACATAAATCACAGCAAGATCCTTTTAGACCCATCTCCTAGAGAAATGGAAATAAAAACAAAAATAAACAAATGGGACCTAATGAAACTTAAAAGCTTTTGCACAGCAAAGGAAACCATAAACAAGACGAAAAGACAACCCTCAGAATGGGAGAAAGTATTTGCAAATGAAGCAACTGACAAAGGATTAATCACCAAAATTTACAAGCAGCTCGTGCAGCTCAATAACAAAAAAACAAACAACCCAATCCAAAAATGGGCAGAAGACCTAAATAGACATTTCTACAAAGAAGATATACAGATTGCCAACAAATACATGAAAGAATGCTCAACATCATTAATCATTAGAGAAATGCAACTCAAAACTACAATGAGGTATCACCTCACACCAGTCAGAATGGCCATCGTCAAAAAATCTACACACAAGAAATGCTGGAGAGGGTGTGGAGAAAAGGGAACCCTCTTGCACTGTTGGTGGGAATGTAAATTGATACAGCCACTATGGAGAACACTATGGAGGTTCCTTAAAAAACTACAAATAGAACTGCCATATGACCCAGCAATCCCACTACTGGGCATATACCCTGAGAAAACCATAATTGAAAAAGAGTCATGTACCACAATGTTCATTGCAGCTCTATTTACAATAGCCAGGACATGGAAGTAACCTAAGTGTCCATCAACAGATGAATGGATAAAGAAGATGTGGCACATATATACAATGGAATATTACTCAGCCATAAAAAGAAACGAAATTGAGTTATTTGTAGTGAGGTGGATGGACCTAGAGTCTGTCATACAGAGTGAAGTAAGTCAGAAAGAGAAAAACAAATACCATATGCTAACACATATATATGGAATGTAAAAAAAAAAAAATGGTCATGAAGAACCTAGGGGCAAGACGGGAATAAAGATGCAGACCTACTAGAGAATGGACTTGAGGATACAGGGAGGGGGAAGGGTAAGCTGGGACAAAGAGAGAGTGGCATGGATATATATACACTACCAAATGTAAAATAGATAGCTAGTGAAAAGCAGCCACATAATACAGGGAGATCAGCTTGGTGCTTTCTGACCACCTAGAGGCATGGGATAGGGAGGGTGGGAGGGAGGGAGACGCAAGAGGGAAGAGATATGGGGATATATGTATATGTATAACTGATTCACTTTGTTATAAAGCAGAAACTAACACACCACTGTAAAGAAATTATACTCCAATAAAGATGTTAAAAAAAACCCACAAAACGCAAACGGGGACACTCAGTCAATATTTGTTGAATGAATAAATGATCTTATAGCAACAGAATGAAGATGGACCAAACCTTACCCAGAATTCCCCAGGTCTGGATAACCATGGTGCAGTCAAAAGATCATAGATTCTGTCAGGCAGGTCTCTCTAGTTGTGTGACCTAGGGTGACTCGTTTAATCTCGGAGACATTTTTCTCCTTTGGTAAAATACAGATACGATAGCTCACAAGACTGTTTGGGTTAACTGATACAATTGGCTTTAGCCATACTGTGGGTTGGCCCTCAATTAATATTCAGTTTCCAAATGTTAGTTTCGCAAAGACTACTGGAAGCCTTAAAAACTTGGCAAGGTTAGCAAGCCATATCTAAAACAGGTCTCAGATGAAGCAACTCACTAATTAATCAAACTGTGCTCTCTAAGGAGCCTGGTTTCATAAAAATGCTACAGCTCTTACTGGGAGGAACAGGGTTTCGTGTGAGGGTCAATTGAAAAGCGTATTTTTGTAAATAGCTGCTCAAGGCATGGTCTCCTTGAGAAATTGGGAGCATGAACTCCCCTTTCCCCTTATTTCTCCCAACTCACTGGGAAGTGTTTGAGACATTGTTTATTGAGCTTGGAGTACCATGGCTCGCCCTCTTGCATAATGCCTAATAGCTGTGCATTTATGTATAAAGTTCCTTTCACCGCAGTGTGGCCAAAAGTCTTTCAAGTGGGTTAGAGTGGAAAAGGAGTCAACATCAAAGAACTGGGCCATGTAAGAGAGAGGTCCAAAGTTTCCAGAGAAATGAAATGAAAATGCAGTTTTGCCCTGTGCTTACGATTGCCAGGGCAAAATAAAATATAGTCCTCTTCCAAGGTGAACTTGTGAAAGTACATTTGTGGGATGATGTTTGCAGACACACTGCAAGGGCGCTGATGTTTGTTGACATTGCAGCATATGGGACATGGAAGGGACTGATAACGTCATCTAAGAATCACAGCCTAACACAGCTAAATGAAACCTTAGGAGTCTTTTGTCTTGAAGACCAGGAAGATGAAGGGCACACAGATGAAGTGACTGTGAGGGTCACATTGCTGATAGGGAGCAGAAAGACAACTTAAACACCAGTCTTTGGAATCTCAGGTTGGAGCCCTTTCCACTGCAGTGTGCTCACAGCAAGCAAAGAGGGGTCAAAAGAGGCTAAGTGACTTCAGTTTTCAGTGAAGTTTTTAAAGTTTTCTCCATGGTCGGATTAAAATGACCTAAAATAGCTCAGCATTTAATAAATGAGATAATGTATATGAAAGTGCATTGTAAATTATAAAATATTGCCTAACTATTGGGTGAATTTCTGATTAAATCTGCAAGGTTAATAAATAAAATGGTCAGACCAGATGGACATAATCGTACAGTATTACAGGTCACATTTTGATGACAATCAAACACATCAAAGTGATTTTACCTGCTTTGTCAGCTGTTCCATCGATTCTTTGTTGCTGACTTCAGAGGAGGTAACACATGGATCACAAATTTATACAAGAAAAATGTGCAGGAAAATTAATTTGTACATGGTGTTTTTAAAGTTTTTTTCAATTATAAAAAGAATGCATAAATATATTATTGTAGAACACTGGGGAAATACAGCAAATACATATATAAATATAAAAGAAACAATGAAAATTACCTGCAAAACTACCCCTGGAAAAATACTATTAAAATATTGGTATATTTTTTCTAAAAGATTAATATCCTGTAAGTATATACTGTACATGCAGCTTAAAATCCTACCTTCAAACAATATTATTTAGTGACTTTTTTCGATTAGTCTCAAAAGAATATTATAATTGGTGGTATATTATTTCTTTTTATAGAACTATTATAACTTATTTATCCATCCATTTATTATTGGACATTTATCTTGTCACCAAGTTTTCACTATTATAACTATTTCTGACATGAAAGCAATGCTTCTCTGGCCACACTTCTGATTTTTATCCTTCTTAGAATAGATTCCTAGAAGTTGGATTATTAGATCAAAGACTATGACAATTTTTAATATTCCTCATAAGGATCACTCAGTTGCTTTTCAGAGACTGTGACCTATTTATACTTGCACTGGCATTGTGAATAAACATACATCTCACCACATCCTTGTCAGCATTATCATATACAATATTTGACAATGGGTGAAAGTTTGATGAGAAATAGGGTTTTTGGATGGTCTCAAAATAAATTCCCACAGGTGCTTAATAACTACAAAAGAAGAAATAATGACCTTACAGAAGAGGAAACTTCCAGACACCACATTAACAGAGATACAAGTTAGTCTCATCAGTAATGGGACAATTGGCGTCATGTTCCTCATAAGAGGATGCAAGAAGGAGGCTAGAGCATCATTTCTGAGATATTCCTGCCCAAAATGCATAACCTGAGTCTAATCATGGGGAAACATCAGACAAACCCAAATTAGGAGACATTCAACAAAATAAATGATCTGTATTCATCAAAAAGGCCAGTGTCATGGAATTTAATGTTTTCTGGTTTCTATTGTTGTTGAATTCTGTTCCTCATTATATTTCATGAGGGGTATTGCTGGCATAGAGGAAAGCTTCTGGATTTTGCACATTTTTCTTGTATGCTACCATTTTACTTATTATGAATTAATGTTAAGAATTTTCAGTTAATTCCCCTGCAGTTTTTTAAAGATATATAATCATATTGTCTGCAAATAACAGTGATTTTGACTCTTCCTTTCCAATAATTTTACCTTTTATTTCTGCCTGATATCTTATTGCAGCAGATAAAATTTCTGGAACAGTGCCACATAATACAGACATCCAGCATTTCTGCCTCTTCCTGGTTTTAATGGGAATGTTTCTGGTGTTTCAATATTAAGGATGGTACAGCTCGTCTATAAGAGATATTGCAAGTTAAAGGGAGTATCTTCTTATTCCTAAATTTCTATGAGTATCTTTTTAATCAGGCATGAATGTGGAATTTTATCTGAACCTCTTTTTGCCATCTGTTGAGATTATCATACAGCTTTTCTTATTGAGATTGTTGAACTGAAAATTTTTCTAATGTGAATCTATCCTTGCTTCCTGGACTAAACCTGATATAGCTGTGGTAAATAATTCTCTTAATACTTCATTTTGCCGTTATATTTTGTCCTTTTGCAACTCTGTGGTGGATTTGTACTGTATCAACTTAGTTTAGCTGGGAGTGTTTCTAGAATTCCCCTCTGTGCATAGTTCTGGGTTAGCTGGACCACAAGAGACAATCATGTGAGATTGGGAAGGGGAAGTGAAGCAGGAGCCATATTCTCATACACTCATAAGTCAGTGCCAGGCATGAGGCATTGATGCCATTTAGAGTGTTGTCACTGCTCTGCGGGCTCTCCCACTGATTGTGGTGGGACAGCAGCCGGGCCACAGCACCCCAAGTCCCTGGAGGCCAACATCTTCAGCTTCACTGACTCCTGGGCTGGGTACGTTTCAGCTCCATGAGAAGGGTGCCAATTTCTCCTGCAGATCCCCCTACTATCAAAATTGGAGGCTTGGTGGGTGATGAGAGGCCAAGGTAGGGTCCAGTCTGTCTTTGCAGGCTCCAGTTCTTGCTGCCCCACTTCATGTCCATCCTTCTTTCCTCATTGCCTACTTTGCTGACTTCAGGCTCCAGCCCCAGACACAGAAGCAACAGCCATATAGAAATTGTTTAACCAGCTCCCACAATTGTATAAGGTCTATATAATATAACCCTATGTTATATATCTCCTGGGGGTTCTCCTTCTCTGACCAAATCCTGATTGAAACACTGTCCGTAAGTGAGACGATCTAAATATGTTCTCATTATTCTTTGTTGGCTCTATAAGAGTCATCCTCTGACCTGCTCAGCCCTGCTCTGTGCCGCAGGCCTAATCTTTACAGATGGGGGCTCACTTGCCCTCTGGCTTCTACTGGGCATGGTCAATATGTGCACTGGTAGAAATTTGAAGGGCAGGAGGAGAGAGAGCAGAAGGCTTTCTTCTGCCTCTCCCTCCCTCCCAGCCTGGGCCCGGTGGTCTGGCAACAGCCATATTCTCCATGGCTACCATTCTTACCCTGAAGCCTCTTCTCCACAATTCAAATCTTCACCATCTCTAGGGGCATTATTTTCTCCATGCATAGTTCTCTACTGCAGTGTAAAAATTATCCCCCCCCCCCCCCGCCCAGTTTAACAGCAAACATTTACTCTCCCACATCGTTTCTGACAGCCGGGTAGTTCTGGCTCAGGGTCTCTCATGAAGCTGCATCAGGATGTGGGTTGAGCTGCAGTGATCTGAAGCTTGACTGGGACTGGAGGATCTGGTTCCAAGCTCTTGAACATGGTTGTTGGCAGATGGCCCCAGGTCCTTACCCTGTGGGCTTCTCCAAAGTGTTGCTTGAGTGTCCTACAAAAAGGCAGCTGGCTTCCCTAAGAACAAGCGATCTGAGAGAGAGGACAAGGAAGAAGCACATGCTTTTCAGTCTCAGGAGTCACACCCCCTCACTTCCGCCACATTCTGTTCCTTTGAAGGGAGTCTCTAAGTCTAACCCACACTCAAGCAGAGGGGAATTCAGCTCTATTTCTTCAAGGAAGGAGTAGCGAAAAATTTGTGGCCATGCTTTAAAACCTCCACACTCTTTGCCCCTTTCAGGCCTGGGATGGTAATGGCTTCCCATTGTTGCTGGTTTTGGATACCTCAATATACATGAACTTCCTAAACCCTTGCCTACTTCTCTATAAATAATTCCTTCATTAAATTGTCTGTAGTTAAACACATTTGAACATAATCCTGCTTCCAGGATTGTAAGACAATATGTTACGGAGGGAGGGTGTGCACAGTTATACAGCATGAGAATTTCATGGACATATATATTTATGTAATTATTTGTATATGTAATTTATATATTTTTATAATTCTTACATAAGTATACCAAATATATAATTATTATATACTTTATATATTATATCATATATATATATAGAGAGAAATATGGGGATTTTTTTTTTCCTAAGTAAAATATTCAATAATAAAATAAATAAACATGCCTGGATGGCTGCTGGTACTTGGTACTTGGTACCATTCCCCTCTTCCCACCCCTTCTGTGCTCTCTCTACAGTACAGGGGCTGGAAACCTGAGAACTACATTTCTCAAAATCCTTTGCTGTCAGGGTTCTGACTCATGGTCTGTTAATGAGAGGCACTCACTGTGAGATTTAAAAGGCAGAAGGGAAAGCAGTGCAGTGGCCTCAGGGTCTTTCCTCCCAGAGATACCTATCTTGGTGCTGCAGGCAACTGTGACCATTGGCAGGGATTGGTTTCTTGCAGCTGCAGACTGGGGAGACATAGCAACTTCCAGATTTCCTGAAAGCTGTCTGGAACCTGAGTGCTATCAGCCATCTTCCCTGGCTTTTACTTCTTTCAAAGGTATGTGTGTGTGTGTGTGTGTGTGTGTGTGTGTGTGTGTGTGTGTGTGTGTGTGTTTCCCAATGTTTTCCCAATGTGTTTCCCAATGTGTTTCCCAATGTTCCCTGTCCTAAATCATGTTCTATCTAAAATACCCAGAGTACTTTATTTTCCTAACCAAGGTGTAACTAATACAATAATTAGAAGGAAATAAAAAACCTGAATGCGCAATAATTATATTTCATTTATTTTTTCTATAGCAAAAGATTCATTTTGAGATTGTCAATTTCATTAGCATGACATTCTTTAAAATTCTTTCTGTATTTTTGATATATTGGACTAAATACTACTTTTATTTATATATTTGCTTTTTTCACTCTTTTTAAAAATTAGATTTGCCAGAGGTTTTGTTTTTATTTTCAAAATCTGTTCTTTGATTTTTATACCATTAGAGGTGTGTATTTAGCTGCATGCATCAGAAAATCCAACTAACATTGGCTTCAACAAATAGGCATCGATTTTTCCAACATAATAATGAGCTCAGAGGTAGATGGTCGCTAGCATTGTTTAACTACTCAACAGAGGTAGATGGTTGCTAGCATTGTTTAACTACTCGGGGATCAGACTCATTCAGTTTTTTCAATTCACTATCCCTATCCATTGACTTCCCTCCTCATGTTTGTGACTTCCTGTTTACAAGATGGTTATTATGTCAGACATCAGAGGTACATTCAAGACAGAAAATGTGGCCAGGGAAGGGGAAGAGACAAAGCACTGAATCAGCTCTGACAGTACCCCTTTCTACCATTAAAGCAAGAGTGTTCCAGGAAGCCCCCTCAATCATCCTCCATTGGTATCTCAGTGATAAGATTTATTTCACATGGCCACTTGTACTTACAAGCAGTTCTAAGAAGTTATTTAATTCACTTCCCAGCTTCTATAGAAGAAGACAAGAGAAAATAAGGTTACAGAAATCATCCTAGGGATACCCTGGTGGTCCAGCAGTTAAGATTCCACGCTCCCAATGCAAGGGGCCTGGGTTCGATCCCTGGTCAGGGAACTAGATCCCACATGCTGCAATTAAAGTTCCCACAAGCGGAAACGAGGATCCCGTGTGCCACAAGTAAGACCCGGCACAGCCACATAAATAAATAAATATTTTTTTTTAAAAAAAGAAAATCATCCTACAGTCTCCACCACATGTATCAATTTCATGATGCTTGTTTCTGCTTCTTTTTAATTTATCTTGCTGTTTATTTTCTAAGTTACTGAGTCAAAGAAGAAAGTTTATTTCATTTCGTTGTTGTTAAACAATGAGATCATTTTATGCTGTGAGTTTGCCTATGAGGATAGCTTTGACAACATCCCGTGAGTTTTGATTTAATGTGTTCTCATTGCAATTTTCTAAATGACCTACAACTGCACCATTGATTTCCTCTCTTACTGATAGTTTTTTTTTAGGAGAGTATTTTTCACTTCCATGAGGTTGAGGGCTTTATCCTTAAACTTTTTTCTTGATTTCTAGATTTATTGCATTTTAGGCAGAAAATGTAGTCATTATAATTTCTACTTTTTGAGATTTATTGAACTTTTCTTTGTGGTTTAGTGTAAGATCAGTTTTTGTAAATGTAAATGTTTCTCAAACATTTTAATAAAAGGTATATTTTTGTTTATATGTTATAATATGTATGTATTGTTCAAATTCTCTGTAACCCCAGTTTTGTGATGGGGTTTTTTGGTTCTCATTTGTCTGCAGAAGTCACTCCCAAATTAAACAACTATCCGTTTCTTCTTATGTTTGTAATCATAGCCTCTCTGTGCCTCAGTTTCCTCATCTGTAAAATGGAAGAAATAATAGTTCCTACTTCACAGAACTGTTGAGAGGGTTAAATAATTTAATTTTATGTGAAATGCTTATAACAGCACCTTGTACATGGTCAGCATTCAATAAAGGTTATGAAAGTAATCAAACACGGAGGCCATTAGACTGAGGTGTCTCTATTGCCTGGTAGCCTGCATAAGAATACCGAAATGTTCGTCATAGTCAGTTCCTATAAATGCCCCAAGGGTAAGAAGAAGAATCAATCACCAAAGAGCCTTTCCCAAATAATGCAACTGCTGAAGCTATAGCCAATCAAACAATGTCCTTGTTTTGCTTTGCATCTTCTCTGTAAAACTCTTGCCCATAGCTACTGTCATTGGATCACTCCTAACCACTTGTGGTTTGGCACTGCCCAATTCCAATCAACTTTTGCTCAAATAAACTCTTAAAAATTTTAATATGCCTCAGTTTATCTTTTAACAACGTTAACTAATATTATTATTGTTTTCAGTCTAGCAGACTTGCTCTGTTTCCAATAACAGAGCAAGAGCAGGACAGGATCTGTATTCTCAGGCCAATTCCATTGGCATAAAAGTTGGTGTTAATTAGTCCCAGATTCTGGCAGCAGTGTGTCTGTCCTAATCTGCAGTTGCTTAAATGCATTTTTGACATTTTCTCGGTTTCATAGACTTTTATTGGGAGGTTGCAAGAGGTTGTGTCAAGGGTTACTAGCCATCCACCTTTTAAACCAGAACACTTGTATCTAATTTTTAAAATAACCTGCTTCAATGTGATTCAAGTTAGGTGGAGATTGATGCTATAATTCAATTGCCATAAAGAAATAACCATTAAGGTACTTCTCAGCCCTGGCTGGGCACTTTCCTAATGGCCTCAAAAGACTTTGGTGAAATATTTCAGAGAATATTTTTGTTCTTACCAGGAGTTCATTTGAGAATTAAGTTCCCTTTTTCTTCACATATCATGAATTTCAACACTATCTTTCTGAATTGTATCTGATCTATTCTCTAAAACCAATCATAGAATCATCTCTAAAATAGTACCCCTGCGTCGATGAGAACTCCCTTTTAAAAATAAAAGTCTGACAGGCATCATGTACTTTAAATTGAACATAGACTGCAAAGCAGCCCTCATCCATTAGTCCAACTGACATTTGAATAACCCAGATCAGAAAAGAATAAGACCATAAATCGAAGAAGACTCTAATCCTGGCTGGGGCTTGGTGATCCTATCAACCCAGGAGTGAAGACAGCAATCATGCATAACATGGGAATTTTACATTTGCACATAAAGTCAACCTCCTATGATGGAAAGAGCACTTGAGTAGGAGTCAGAAGACGGGGGCTGAAGTGCTGATTTCAAAATGAACTGACTATGTCACTTAACTTTTCGTAGTCTCATTTCTCTTGTTTATAAAATGAGGATAGTGTCCTAGGCCATACCTCGTTCACGACTATGTTTTTCCTGCCCTCAGGGAGCTCATGGTTAGTGGAGGGACAATAGGAAGTAAATGGTAGCATGGGTGAGCTTTGGAAATTTAGGATTTGAATACCAGCTCTACCCACTTATTAACTGTATAATTTTGAGCAAATTATTTGTGTTCTTGATGCCTCAGTTTCCTCATCTGTAAAATGGGGCTGATAATAGTATCTATGTCATAGGGTATTTTGAGGATTAAATTAAAATAATAATGTTCATCAAACTCTTCGCCCAGTTCCTGGCACAAGGGAAGCACTCAATAAGTGGTATATATAATACTCAAATGTGACTGGTTCTCTTTGGGTAGCCTTTGATTTATCCCCTAAGCCCACCACAAGGCCAGACTTAGTAGTTTGCCTCAGACTCCTGATATCTTCCCTTCCCACCAAAAACACCAGCTCCAAAGGATTGACAAAAAATGTTAATGTTAATGAAGATTTCATGGAGATTCAGAGAAAGGGGTAAAATGATAATAATAACAACAACAACTAAATGGTACTGATTCTTAGTATGTTTTAGGCATGGTGCTGAATACTTCCCATGAATGATTTCATTTCATTCCATACAATACAGCAACATGTAAGCCAACTTTCTCTTGGATACTTTAATTTTTTTCTGTATAGCCTCTTTAGAGAAAGAATTACTTTCTGAGTAGTCTCTTTCTTCTGTCTTCTTTTTGTCAAGGCACTGAAAATTCCCTCTATTGTCCTAAACAATTCAGTTTTCCCATCAGGTTGCACAACCCATTCAGTAAAACCAATGTGTGATAGTGAGACTGACTGCTATTCTTCCCTAATTCATGCTGACCAGGAACGTCTCAGTTCATCCCACAGTGCCTACTGTTAGGGAGTTAGAACCAGTGGTCCCTATCACCCCATGCAGTCAAGAAGAGTATCTAGATTTCAATCTTGCTCCCTGTTTATCTCCTGTGCCTGATGCAGCGCCTGACACTCAGGAAGTCATTTAAAAATATTTATGGAATGAATAAGTGTGTGATCTGACATAACAGAGGTCAGAATGAACTAGTGTTTAACAAAGGAGTGGCAATGTACTGTGGGGAACAGACTGAGAGAATGTTTGAAACTTTCATGGAGAAGACAGGATTTGACCTTGAAAGCTGAGTAAAATTTTAATGGGCAGAGACTAGGAACAAGATAATTTCACGTAAAGGGAGCTGAGCAATAGATACAAAAGAGTATGTGGTTTGTTCAGTGCAGAGAAGTCATGTGAACAGCCTGTATCATGGAGGTTCAATGCCTGCGCCCCAGAGCTGCCTGAACCTTCAGGGCAGACAGAGAGGGTATAGTCAGAGATAGGGCTGGGAAGCTTGTGGAAGGCAGCTCAAAGGAAGAGCTGGAACATCTTGTTCAGGAGTTTGCTTTATTTGTAGGCAACTCTACCACTGAGAGTTTCTGAGGAGATCGGCTTGCTCAGATGTGTCCTTTAAAAGATGACTCTGCTGAGGAGGGATTGGGGGTGGGCAGAGACTGGAGACAAGGACAGCCAGACTAGAGACAGGATGGCAGTGCATACAGGTGAGCACTTCCCTCCTTACGACTTTGAGGCCACCTCCTCAAGGAAAGTTTGTCTGGAATGGTGCTTCTGCTCCCAAGAGATCTGGGAATATATTTGTCATATGAAAGAAGTAGAGTTGTGTTCTCCATGTTCTTTGGAACTATTTTAAACCCAGGGTCATAGAGAGAAAGTTAATTAACATAGAAAAATACCATAGATATTAAATCTAATCAAGGCTAACAAGTCTGCTCTAACTGGAATGGGGAGGGATAAGCATATTCATAAATCCAAAGTAAGAAAAGAAGAGGGAGGAGAACAGCAGTTTTCAAATCCTGGGAACCTCTCCATTGCTCTCTTCAGAGCTGCCACTTGTTCCAAGCAGGTGATTTTGTTATTAATTCTTTGACAGTCTCTAATATATTCCTAGAATGTGCAGAATTCCAAACAATAAAGCGACTCTATTACTTTGTGGGGTCAACCTCTCCTTCTGAAGCCATGGCCACCATCATGTGTCTGCTCATAGCCACCATCTTGTTTTCCTCCACAATCATTTTTTATTCACCATTGCTCTATACAAATTTAAATCTCTGGTTAATTCTGACATCACATAGTCACCATAAAAATTTCACCTACTCCCATTGCAATTTTAAAAATTATTTCATGCCCAAAGGCATCAAGAGTGGAGGGTAGGAGGGGATCAACATTAAGGCACAAAATAGCAACGGTGTCTATAGCGATTTGAGATTCGTTGGGTATGGAGATAACAGATCAGGAAACAGCCAAGATGATTTACATGTTTTAGCTGGGGTCCCGGGAGGATGGTGATATTATTTGTTAGAAATAATACTGGGATTTGAGGTGTTATTATTTAGTATTTAGCCAGAAAACCAGGGCCTACCACAATCCTTTCCCAAACCATTGCCACCTACTGTGAAGTTACCAAGAGAAAACACACACACACACACACACACACACACACACACACACACAGAGCAAATAAAAGAACAGGGTAAATCAGGTAAAAGATTCTGCTCAATTTTCCTGCTCCTTCCTCCCTCAAAGCCCAGACTCAGGTTTCAACTCTTGCCACACTGATCACATGGTTGAAAGAAGCCCAAAAGAGAGGAGAGAGTACAAGACAGCCAGGCTGGTTGGGGCCCTTATCACTTTAGACATGTAGAAAGAAGAGACAGGTAAGAGACAGGTGGTCAGATCTGCTTAGTTGGAGAAAGGCCTGGGTCAGCAAACTAGTTTGGCTCTACAGAGAAAGCAAAACAATTGAGAAAGTTCCGCCCATACCTTTTAATGTAGAGGTTGGCAAACTATGGAGCATGTGGCCCATTGATTGTTTTTGCATGACTCAAAAGCTAAAAATGATTTTTTCATTTTTAAATGGCTGGAAAAAATTAAGAGAAGAGTGATATTTCATGGCAAGTGAAAATTGTATAAAATTTGAATTTTATTGTCCATACACAAAACTTTATTGGAACACAGCCATGCCCATTCATTTACCTATTGTCAACGACTGCTTTTAGCTTCAGCAGAGAAGATATAGCCCACAAAGCCTAACATAGTTATCTGGCCCTTTATAGAAAAAGTTTGCCAGCCCCTGTTCTAAAGTATAGTGATGTCCCCCAAATAAATAGGGCCTGATTAGATTTTAAAATCTGACCCATGCATATCAATTTCTCCTCTCTGGGAGAAGGAAGGAAGAGCTTGGAAAGAGAAGAGAGGAGCTCTGTACTCCTTCCTTTAAAGGAAACTGTATCCCAAGATTGGAACACAGGAGGAGAAGCATGTTTTGAGATGGCAGGCTGTATATTTAGTTTAAGGGTGTTTGGAGACAACCAGGAGGTGACTGGACTTCTCAGTTTGAGTCTCAGGAAACAGAGTAAGAGATACGGACTTTGAGACATGTCTACCAAGGGAATAGTGAAGCCATGGAAAAGCTATCCCAAGGAGAACATAGATGGGCAAGAAGAGAGCTGGCTAGGGTTACCAGGTAAAATATTTATTTACTTGCTAAATCTGGCCACCCTATTGGGGACAGAACTTTGAAATTTGAAGTTTGAATAGAAAAGGTAGGGCCAACAAAGGAAACAGAGAAGGGGAAGTCAGATGAGTAGGAGAAGAATCCTAAAAGTAGGAGCCATTTGTAATCTTGGGTAGTTTGGTTGGAACAGTGCGGGCAGGTGTCATCAGAGTGAAAAAGAGAAACTAAGTATATACCTTCTCCTTTCCAGAAATTCACTTGTGCTGCAAAGGACCATAGTAGGGGAGGTTGAGGGGAGACTGGGGTAACGGCTGAGTTTGGAGTTAAAGGGGCCACGTGAGCCTGTCTTTGGTGAAGGTGGGAAGACAGTGGGAAGTGGTTGAAGATGTGATGAAATGAGGTCTTTGCTGCTGTTAACATTTGTCTGGGTTACTACTCACATGAGTGTGTTCTCCTTGCCCCCCCAGCACACCCACCACTAGAGAGGACAACAGTTAAATCTTGTCAAAAATTAAACACTGAAGAGTTCCACACCCAGACTTTTTCTCCACGGACTGTTCCCAGCACATCCTTCACAGAGGGGTGAGGGAAATAACTCAGTAGAACCCTGGAAGCAAGGACAACTGGTCATTTAGACATCAACAATGAGAAATGAATGATTTCAAGAATTCACACAGCATTGATTGGTTGATGGGCAGTCGATTCTAAGCAGATTCTGTAACTCAATCAATTAAAATAGTGAGATGGAAAGGATTGAGCTAGTGGTTCTCAACCATGGCTACACATTGAGATTACCTGGGAGCTTTACAAAAACCCACTGATGTTTGACAGACCCACTCCAGAAGTTCTCATTTAATTGGTCTAAAGGGCCTGATAGATTGGATTTTTTAAATCTTCCCAGGTGATTCTATTGTTCATCCAAGGTTAAGAAGCACTGGATAGGGGAATAAGCATGTTGATATATTGATAATAGAGTTATTTAGTAATATATGTCTTAAAAAGATGCATTTCACTTGTCCCAGTTATGGAAAAACACAAACATATGTATATGTGTGTCTATGGATTGAAAAAAGAGGTTGGAAGAATAAAAAAATAAATAAAAATCTAAAGTTATATATCTTAGAAACTGTCATCAGAGCTTCTCATGTCTTATGAAATGACTTGGTTTTGTTTTTTAATTCCTCACAATTAGACCTAACTGGCTCATTGGGCATATGTCACTCTAGTAGTCAGCTTAAAGAACCCTTGGTAGAAATTTTACCCAGGTGGATAATAATAGTGATAATAACGATAATAATGATGATGGTTAGAGGAGGAGGGGAAGGAGGATATTGATAGCAAACACTTGGATAGCAGTTACTCAGTGGCCATACTATTCTAAGTGGAAGGTATGGGCTGACCCACATGTGAAAAGTTTACTGGCATCTTCTTGGTGATAATAACCGTAGTAGTAGCCAACATGAGTTGAATTCTTATGTCAGACACTATGCAAAGTGTCTTATTTGCACGACAATGGAGTACTTGATATGGCAAGAGTGCTAAGGAGATAAGAGGGAATTAAAAACACAGGTCAAAAGAAAAGAACCGGATGAAATGCATTTGCTTTGGACAAGAGGAGGGACACCCATTCCTCTTTGACAGGGGGCTGAGAAGAAAGGATGAGCACAGACACGCCGTGGCGTGTCACAGAGGGGAGACTCAGAGAGTGTTGAGCTCAGAGGCTTCATCTCTCAGGAAATAAGGAGGTTTTCTCACCTGCTATGAGTGAGGGGGGCTTCCATGTCAGACAAAACTCAGGGACACTAATATATTCTAAGTAGAAATTACTGAAATTACTGATATGTTTTGCTTCTATAGACTTCAGCCGTGAACAAGGAATAATCACATAGACCGAAGGAAGGAATCTCTGGTGTTCAGTAACATATTACAAGGCCAGGCAGCTGCCACCCCTGCACTCATAGTTTGTGCCCAGCCCCTCACAGATGCAGCCAGCCAACTTCATGGACAATGCCTGCACCCTCAGACCAGTCCGGGTCTCCCGTCTGGCCTCAAAGCCTTTGACCCATTTCAGCATCCAGAAAGTTGGGGACATTAGGTTGGACCCACTCAGCCTTGGAGTGGGCCAACTAAAAATGTGACAACACCCCCCCTGTTGGGTACCTGAAAGCTCTGATTCTCCCCATGGTCCCTCTCTCCTCCATGCACATCATGAAGTCAGTCAGTCTGAGACATGTTCAGTGGCAAAAGCAGCCCAAGGAGTGGCGGGCCCAACCTCTCCTTAGAAACAAACTGATGTCCTGAAACCCATCTTTACATCATGCTCTTTTTGTCGGGAACCTATCATGTAATTCATAATTTTGGGAAGATAATTACACCATGCTAGTGAGAGACAACTTGATGAATAACTGTTTATTTTCAAAGGAGACATATTTCATGCACTGGCTGCATAGTGGTGTCAGGAGCACAGCAAGCTGTCACCATATTTTCCATGGCATTTAACTGCCTGGCAGGGTTATACATGGGAAATGGAAAATCTCCTTGTGAGACATAATATAATATCCTTTGCCTTGCTCAGAAGCCATATTTTGGAGGCAGGATTTGTAAGTATCTTAATATCATTTGTCAAACAGTATCTGTCGGCTTTGTCTTGTTTCTGTTCTACCTTCAGACTCTGCTCCAACCCAGGTCCCAGCACAGCCCCCCACCTGACGGGCCTCAAAGGAAGTAGTTAGTAGGGTTATAACTGTTGAATACCTGGGTTTTTCCCCATGTTGTGTTGACTGCAGATCAGATCCAGGACCTAGAATCAATTCCCTCAATGCACAGAGGTTTTTGAAGACACTGAGAACATTATATACGATATAGCCACATAAATAATGAATTTAAAGTTTAGACCAGAAAATATAGGAACTAGCATAATATTAGCTAACATTTATTGAGTGCTGACTCTGAGGCTGCTATGGATCTAAACCCTTTATATGGATTACTCAATGAATCCTTGCAAAAAAACTTATGAGGTAGATAATATCATTATCTATTTTATAGATGAGGAAATTCTGGAACTAGCCAAAACCATCATTCAGCTAGAATTCAAATTCAGAGAGCGTGAATCCGGAGTGTAAGTGCTTTACTGGGAGGTGTGTTTCTCCCTGTAATGGATGCTGTAGTATGCTGTCCAGATCTCGCACATGCCTCACGGAAGTTATACCACCCATCCAGTGATTAGTGCATGCAGGAGCATAAAGGCTCAGCCCCTTTCCCCAATTCAAGACAACTCCGAAGCACCGTCCAAGACACAGGGCTCTCCAAGAACTGGCTGAGACTTTTGCTATGATTGCATTGCAGTTCCCCTTCTCATCTGCCAGTCCTGCTTCTTTCCCACCCCTACAGGTCTTACCAACAAGACATCCCAATACATTTCCTGCACACAGACCTCCATCTCAGCGTCTGCTTCCCCAGGAAAACTGGTCTGCAACACTCTCCTAGACATGATTCAGCAGAAAAATTAAAACACAGATGTACAGGCTGCAGGACTGCTACACGATTATAAAGCGGAGCTGCGAATTTACTTCTGAACTTTCTGACAGCCAAAGAAAAGATGGACACATGAAGAGAACTGAATCAAGGATCCAGGGACAATCTTATACGCATACATGCAGTGCCCGGGAAATCTAGAGGATGGAAAGACTAAGAGGCTGACCCCCTTGTTTTCCTGGTGGACCCAGGAGAGGTTGCTGTCTTCAGCACAGATTTCTTGCCCTTCTAGAGATTGTCTGGCAAGGATAAGTATTTTCCCATGGAACACATGTGGGCTGAACTCAAGAAGAGCAGCCTGGGGTTCTAACATCTGACTGGAGGGCAAGGAGTTTACCACCCATAAAAAAATGCATGTCCCTGAGTGAAGAGAAATTTGGGCAAGAGGGGCCCAATAGCAAATTCCAGAGAGTCTGAGAGAACACCACAGCAGGGAATAGGTCAGCTCAAACATCTATGAGGCGGAGAGAGCCTGACATCAGATAAGACCTCACATTTCAAGTAAGACCTCTCCTACTCCCACCAACTCCACCCTCCCTCCACCTGAGAAGATGGGATAGTGAGAAGCCCTGGGCAGAGAAGTGGGGACCCAGCCACACTACCACACTGTTTCCCATTGCAGTCTCCCACCCTAAAGTTGACCTCAGCTGGGGGAAGGGAAGGAGAAGACACCAGGTTAAACCAAGATTAGAGTTTGGGACTGAACATAATTACTAAATTAGACTGTGTTTGCAAGTTAAAGTGACCTAGGCATATCTGTTACCTGGGAGTGAGCAGAATCGTTGTGCGCTTGCTCGAGATTTCATCCTGGGCAGAGGCAGATTCATCCCTACTGAATAAATGGCAAAAGACTGCGGGAGAGAAAAATACAACTGTGTTTTGATTACACGACCAGCGGTGCTTGTCTAGCGTCCCAGTTACATTCGTGCCCATGACCTCATCTGAGCTGACTTCAGGTACTTGCTTAGGAGGAGAGACACTTCCATATTTCCTGGGGAACTTGGGAAGTGAGGAAGGCCAAGTGAGAACTGGGCAAGTAGAGTCCCTGAGGGAAGGGGCAAGAGGGGACAGGAATCCAATTGTCGTGCAGGGAGGAGCTTCAGAGATTGAGCCATGGCACTGCCTTCTCTCTGCTCTGGCAATTGGGGCCAGCCTGGGGAGCATCTGAAGATGCCAGGGGTTAGCTCATGCCAGCCAAGGTCTGCAGAGGGGGCTTGGTGAGTACTCACTTTTCATAGGGCTGGGAGAGAAAGCACCATGTGAGCTGAGATACGGCAACCCCCTCCGCATGTACACACACACACGCACACACACACACACACACACACATACACTTTAGCTTAACAACCACAATAACCCTTAGCCCTCGTGCCTCATTTAACATCTCTCTCCACCTTATTTCCTACAACTAATGGCTTGCAGGAGAAATGAAAGGTATAAACAAAAAGAGATGGTGTGTGTGTGTGTGTGTGTGTCTTTCACATGCTGTTCCTTCCGCCTGTAACACCTGCTGAACCAATCAGGGTCCTGACAAGAGACAGATGGCCTACTCAAAATAGTATAACTCAAGGAGGGTCCACTTGCAGGGGGCCCTTCACAAAGGTGTGGGTGCAGGGGAAGCATAGGGGATGCGTGCCTGTGGCATCCTACCCTTAGGTCCAAAGAGACAAGTGATGAGGGAGGGAGGGGTCCCTGGAAGCAGCTCAGCCCACACACTTGTGGGTGCAGGATAAGAACACTTGGAGGCCTCCCAAACCACATGTCTAAATATTTGAAAGGCATAACTCAAACTAACAAACTGCTAAATGAAATATAGCCAAGGTCAACTATTCTATCAGCTGACCTTGGCAAATAAACCTTTAGAACAACCTGTAAGACTGAGTTTGAATTTAGAAGTCTCCCATTGCTCAGAGTTCTGTGTGGGAACAACATGACAGAAGGGGAATATCTGGGCCCGAGCCCCTGGCTCACAACCCACCCCCTTCTCTTCCCATCCCTGCCTCTGCCTATAACCACATGGGATCTCATTCATACAGCTGGACACCCCAGCCTTCATGGCCATGCTTCCCCTAGAACCCACCACACATGCACCACGCAACCCTCTGGCCAACCCCTGAAGCCTAGGGCTCAGAACGCTGCTGGTGTGGTCCATACTCTAGAAGAGAGATGGGGTGTGGGCATGAAAAACGGAAGGGCAGGGGCTCTCACACCATGGGCAGGTGGGCAGCTGGGGGAGGACCAGAGCACTAAAGCATGGTGCCCACGGCAGGGGCCCTCTCTCATGGGTCAAAGGGCAGCACAGCTGGAGACAGAGAGCACAGGACCCAGCCCCTCCTGCCTCCCCAAGGCAATCCCACTGGGAAGAAGACAGGGTATAGGAGCCCTGAGAGCTGATCTCAGGCTCCTCCTTCCCTTTGATTCCCTAGGGAGCTAGGGCTCCCTAACAGAAAGCCCAAGATGGCAGGGAAGCCTGTGGTAGACTCCCAGGTTGTCAGCCCCCAGGTGAACGGAGCAGGAAGGAGAAGGGTAGAGAGCGGGTCTGGAAGACGTCCAGCCCTCTGTCCTCTCTGTTCCTCTAGTTAACTTCTACTCAAGCTTTAAATACCAGCTCAAGTGTGAATCTCTCAGAAAAATCCTACCTGACCTCCAGAGCTGGAGCAAGTCTCTCTTTAGTTGGTCCGTGCTTCCCTGTCCTTTTCCTTCACAGCGTTCACTAATGTTTCCATGATCTGTGCGGTTATTTTATTAATGGCAGTATGCCTACCAGACCACAAGTTCCACGAGGTCAGGGACTGGGTCTGTTTAGGTGGTTTCTGTATCTACTCCCTGACCTGGGCCTAGCAAATGGGGGGTTCCTGCTGTTCTATTTGTGGTCTTCCCCACTTTGCTGGAGTCAGGGAGAGCTACACTCAAGGGAACACAGAGAACATACATGACAGTAAGTAACACACACATGTACACACACACATATGTACATACACACACGGGGACTTGGAAGTGAGTCTCTGAGGGTTAAAATTCAGATTCCCATACAACTGATCAGAACCATCACCAGCTTAACGAACCAGTATGACTTGCAGACCCAGAGAAGAATTGAGGAAAATTATGGCCACATCTAGAGAAAGCATGCATGAGCCATAGGATGGGGCAGCTGTGGAAGCACAAAGAGAAAAAGTGCTGCTCAAACAGTGCCCAGAGGAGCCAGTGCCCAGCCAGGCCGGGAGAGTGCCCAAGCCACTGGACAGGCCTGTCCTCCCTGGGGAAATGGAGGCATCAGTTTTTTAGGGCCTGATGCCATTAAAATTTCAAATTCTATAACTCCCTTGTTCTGCTCCCATACACACAAGCAGCCATCCAGTAATTTGGCTCCTAGGGAGCTGGTTGGTCAGGTCCATGCAATGATGGATTCGTCTGCCAGGAGTATTGCTCCTTATAAATCAGTGAATCAGTGTTCTGATTTTATTTCCACTTCTTAGAGAGTTTGTTAGCACAGGTGGGCATTCCCAAGTGTGATCGTCTCTGGAAAGCTGATGAACTCACAGGACAATACCCAACAGAGAACCAGCCCTGCAAACCCAGCCACAGAGAGTTCTTTTCTTTTGTGAAACAGAAATAATGGCATTTTCAAAGGATCAAACATTTATCAAGCGGAAGAGGGAAGCACATAGAGTTGCGTGCAAATAGAAACAGTTTTGATTTTTCATTTTTCCTTTGACTTCTCCAGACCTAAATTGTCTTTTCAGCTAGAATACATAGTAGCAGAGAAATTCAGGGGAGGCTGGGGTGACGGTGCCCCTGAGGCTGGAGCATGGGTGACAAGGTGCTGGGAATAGAACAGGGGACAGAGAGGGATATGACCCGAGGCCCCTGAGGCAGTTCAGTGCGAATGGAGAATAAAGTAATTATTAATAGAAGTTCTAAGGTCATAGTGTACATCAGATCTAAGGGGCAAGGAGAAAACTCAGGAGGAATTGAAAAATCAGAAGTGGGGGAAGTTGGGAATGAGACAGGGTGAGGTATGAGGAATGACCTCTTTTGAAAAGCTCAAATAGATAGCTCAGTGTTTTGGTCTCCCACCGCAATTCGATTTTTATAAAAATATAAAGGCTAAATGCAGTGTGGTGTCCTGGATTGAATAGTAAAAGAATACTAGTGAAAAACCTGGTGAAAATCGCGTAGTCTGTAGTTGACTGTCATGGGCCGATGTTAATTTCTTAGTTTGGGCAAATGCATCATGGTTACGGAAGGTGTTAACATTAGGGGGAACCTGGTAAAGGGTATACAAGAACTCTGTGTTTACAACTTTTCTATAAATCTAAAATCACTCAAAATAAAGTGTTTTAAAAATATAAAGACCTATTTGTTTTTTAGCTCAGGAAAGTTTTCTTCAATGTGTCTTTGATTATTGTTTCTATTCTAATTGTTTTTTAATCAAGAACTTCTATTATTCTTAGATTAGATCTCTTTTTTCTACTTTTCATAACTATCCTATTGTTCCTTATTGTTTTCATCTCTTTTATCTTTTTTCTCCAAATCCTGGGAGACCCTCTGAAATTTGTTCTCCACATCACTGATCTGATTTTCTGCAGTGCTGCTTCTGCTTGTCAGTCCTCTACTCCTGCATTTTTAATTTCTTTGTAATTCATTCTTATCTCAGTCATCTTTGTTTACACCCGCTCCAGCTGTATTTTAATCACAGACTATCTTCTCTGTCACCGTGTGCTGCTGTTTCACAGAGACCACGGCTATTTACATTCTAGCAGACATCTATCTGCTGTGACTTTGCAGACAGAAGCGGGTACTGTCTCTTATTACCCTTTAATGACTGGTCCTTTGCCACCTGCTTATGGAGCACGTAAAAACACACTCATAGTACGAACACACACAGAACTCAAGCTGTGTCTGTGATATTTGCTTGTGAAATTGCTTTACTGACAGTTTGGAATTCTTGATCAAAATCCCAGAAAACTTGTATCTTCTGAGTAATGTATAAATCACAAATAAAGGACCCATCACTGCCTGGCTAAAGGTTGACACCCTATAATGTTGAAGAAAACCCATCAGCAATGGGGCCTTATTATTAGAAGGTACTTTATAAGAAACGAGAGTGTGATTATGCACCACCAGGAATTGAATCAGGAAAAAAATCTTTGCTATGATCATAATACTTCTTTGTAAGAAAATTATGTTTCTGTTATCCTGTGTCTGATAGAGAGGGTATTGTTTATTCCATTGGAATCTAAATGGAAAAAGCCTACCTTTGTGAGTAGGAAACAGGGTTCTCATCTGAGGAGTTTCTTTTCTGTGTGTGTATCAACCACCAGAGGCCTGTTCATCAGCTGGGGAGAGAACAAGGCCATCAGCTCCGACCAGAGACTAGACTACAGGGAGTGCTGGCGGGGAAGTAGTCATTTTCCCTGTAGGCTCAAGGATGTCTGAGCTGCAGGTTTGTGTATGGTGGAAACAGCCCAGCATGTGCGTAGGAGGAAAGACACACAGGACATGTGAAATGAAACAAACCTTCGGAGCCAGAAGTCACGTAGGTTAGAATAAAAGAAACAAATATAAAACATCATTTTCTAAGTCTATCTTTATGCTGCTTGCACTTTATATAATCTTCTCTTTTTTGTTCTTATTATTTAGTAAAGTTTATTTGGGAAGTCAGACTGTCGTAAAAGATATTTCCATTTCTGCAAGGCCAGTCGTCAAAGATGATGGTGGCACCCCCAGGGGATTAGACAGTGGCAAAAACTGAAGCCAAGTGGGAGCCCTTCTAAAGGAAAGAGAATCTAGGAGTGATGGGAAGGCCGCTCACTCACCAGACACCCTCACTGCCCTACCTGGTGCTTTGCTGCAACAAGGGGCCCATCCTGAGATGGCTCTCGTGTAGACTTGTCATTTCCTGCCCAATTTCAGACTTGCTCTCCCCTGCTGTTTCTGCCCTTTCCACAACCTCAGAGGAACCCACATGACTGCCAAGAAAGAGTCCATTTTGCTTCCTGAGCCACCAATAATGAAAATCACTGAGATCATCTGAAACTCGTGAACCTTCCTGTCCTTTGTTGGATAAAAGATTTGCTTAATTAAGAAAAGAGTTCAATAAGTTCTAGAACCTGCTTTGCATTTTTAAAGCACTTAATCCACTGCATGCATTCTGTTTTTAGTGAAGTTGGATCTTAATGTTTTATTTTGCATAAATGAATCCGACAGGCCGCTACTTTCTGAAATCCTTTCAGATTAAGGATTTCAGCCATAGGTGTGGAAATTTCCTTCACCCAGTCACAACTTCTAGGTTTCTATATTTTCCTCCAACAAAGTTGAATTACTGAAATTCAGGCTCAGGAATTAGCGGGACCAACACTGACCTCACAGTAAAGTCCCAGGAGGAGACACTACTATTTATAGAACACTTGCTATTTGCCAGACATTGTTTTAAGTGCTTTATGCGCATCAATAAACAGGAGGGAGGATGTTATGATGAAGAGAGAGACAAGAGATAACCTTTGGAGTTTGATAAATTGGCTCAAATCCCCACTCTGCCACTTTCACCGCCTGTGTAATTCAGTCAGTTTTCTTAATCATTTTATATCTCAGTTTCCTTCTCCGTAAAAAAGGAGCTAATAGTAATACCTGCTCTCCAGGGGGGTTTGTGAAGATTAAGAGAAATAACATTTGGAAAGAATACCTAGCACGTGACCAGGGTCGTTCTCCTCTACTCCTTCCTGATGGAAGCGTAAGTGTGAGCAGTTTGACCTACAACACTACCAAATGCAGTGGTTAGCTTTCTACCTTCCAATAAATGGTCTCATTAATTTTTTGGCAAAGAAGGAAGAGAAAGGCTGGCCGCTTGCCAGGGCTAACGGAGTCATTTTGTAGGACTCTGTGGCTTGTTATTAATGAGTGAAACCCTTACTCACCATTACTCTGCAGGGCAGCACAATCCAAATTAGGTGCAGTGATGAGAGTCCAACACCCAAGGGTGTGGGGAAGTGTTGATCCTAGACGTGAGCCCGCTGAGGTGAGACGTCTGCTTCTGCAAACATTGTCTCCAGATGTGGATGTTGGCTGCTGTAGGGGCAGCCCCTCTGTTCTATTGCTGGTGCTGTTGCTACCACCTACTATTCCACATTGCTGCTCCATCCCACCTGCCTCTTGATGGCCAGAGATGGGTCAGGTCTACCACCAGAATTTCTCCAGCCTTCCCTCAATGTCAAGGCTCGGCTGCACCTGCCTGGTACAAGCGTGAGAGGGAAGGGAGAGGTTCTTCTCTCCACTAGTCCAAAGACCATCTCATGAACATTTCCCAAGATAATTGGCTATGGGGATATTTACCTCTTCAGAGAAAATTCCCACCCCTCCACCAGACACTGGTCTGTTTTTATGGTCCCACAAGATACTCACAAGCCCTATGGAATGCATTTTCCATGGTCACATTCAGTCTCTTCCAGGATCACCTTGAGCCCGCGCTCTGAAATGAGAACCACATGCCCTTTACTCTGAGTATATCCACCAGTCTCTAAGGATCCCCAGTCTCCAGTCTGTGTTCACTTGGTGCTAGTGATTAGGGTATCCAGGGCAACTTAGGAGATAATTCTGGTCTAACTGGGGTTTTCCTCTGTGGGTTCCATGTTCCTGTGCTATATTCACCTGCCAAGCTGGGATGTTTCAGTCTCCCTTTAAATATTAGACTCTGTTCATGCACTTGCTTAAAACTAAGCAAGTCTTTAGTGTTACTTTTTACAGAGGGCTTATCTTTTCCTTAGGGCATTGCTGTTTTATCATTCTATGCATCACACAACCTATTTTTAAAAATGATTTTCAAAAATTTTTTCTATAAGTTTTATAAAATATTCAAGCAAGACAAAAGTGAATATAGTACTTACTCCTCCCCTCCCCTAGCAAATGCTACTCCCTGGTATGAACTAACTTTAATTTGGTGTATATCTTTCCAGATCTTTTTCTAAGGGCTATAGTTTCATACTCCAAATTAAAGAGTATACATACATATGTACTTTATTGCATAAAACATAATAATTTTCAGTTTCCCTGAGCATTTTAAACTTCCTTATTTTAAACATTTGCATAATATTCTAACAAGTGGAAATACCATAATTAGCCATCTACCAAATGTCAGTGAATTGGTCCCTTCCAATTTTTCATGATTATGAATAATCCTGTGATAAACATCTTCATGCAATCGTTTTTCATTTAAGATAATTAACTTTGGTTAATTCCTATAAGTGGAATTACTTAGTAAAAGAGTATGAACAAGCTAAAGAAGCAATTTACAATCTAATGATAGGAAAAGAAGAAAAACATATGGCCAAGCAATGTGTTTGGTTAAGTAAATGATAGTTTATCTGTATAATTGAATACAATGAAGTCATTAAAAATAATGTTGCAGAAGAGCATTTAATATCATGGCAAGATTTCCACTATATATTAAGTAATTTATAAAACAAATTACAGAACTTTCTATGTAATTTGTATAAGAACATTTTTATAATCAAAATATATCGAATAGAATTTATGTGGGAATACCAAGGCTCAAGAATAGCCAAGACAATCTTGAAGAACAAAACTGGAAGGCTTACGCTACCAACAATCAAGATTGATGGTAAAGCTACAGTGATTAAGTCAGAATAGCATTAGTGAAAGAATGATTTTTTTAAAAAAGGAACAGAATGCAGAGGTCATATACTTTTTCTGAAAAGCACCAGATAGTAAAAACTATTTAGGCTGTGCAAGTCACATGATCTCTCACAACAACCCAAACCTGCTGTTGTAGCCTGAAAGCAGCCAAGACAACACACATGGTATGGCTGTGTTACAATAGAACTTCATTTACAAAAAGAGGCAGCTGGCCTTAGTTTATCTAGCTCTTGTCAGAGAATTCAGAAATTGAGGTGTGTGTGTGTGTGTGTGTGTGTGTGTGTGTGTGTGTGACTTGTGATAAAGGTGGTATTGAAATGCAATGGGAAAGAATAGCTTTTTTAAAAAGATATTATATGCATCCAATTGACTCCCATATTGAAAAAGATGAAATTTGATTTCTACCTCACATCATATATAAAAATAAATTCCATCTCAGTTATAGACATAAATGTGAAAAATCAAATGATAAAGCTTCTAGAAAATAATATAGAAGAATATAGTCATGACCTTGTGGTAGAGAAAAATTCCTTAGATAAAACACAAAAAGCATTAACCATAAAGGAAAAGAAAAAGACTAGTACTTTGGGCTATATTAAAAATCATGAACTTTTTCTTCAGCAAAAGGTGTTGGAAAGCTACAGTCTGAGAATACATGTAAGTGAAAGGGAGATTATATCCATAAAATATTAAAAATAACTACAAGCCATTTTTTAAAAAACAGACTGAAAATCAATCCAATAGTAAAATAGGCAAGAGACGCAGACAGTTGACAAAAAGAGAATATCCAAATAATCAATATCTAAAAAGAAGTTAAACTTCATTAGTTATCGGGGGAAATGCAAATTTAAAAGATAATGATGTCATTGTTAGAATATCAATACTTCTTCATCCCTAACTGGGGATGTGGAATACCTGCTGATACTCTCAAACTCTGATGAGCATAAACTGGTACAATCTCCTTAGGAAGATCTAATAAAGCTAAGCATATTCATACCTATCACCCAGAAGTTTCACTCCTAGGTTGGTACCTAACAGAGATGTGTAGGCATGCATATCAAAAGATATGCACAAGAATGTTCACAACTACACTATTCATAATAGCCTCAAACTGGAAACAGCTCAAATGTCCCTAAATATTAGAATCAAGAAACTGTAGTAACGTATTCATACAATGCAAACTACACAACAATACTATTCCAATGAATGAATTCTCCGGCATACGATATGGATGATTTCCTCATTCATAATTTGCATAAAAGAAGCCAGATACTAGAGACTACAAACAGGCAAAACCAACTCAGGGCTGTAGAAGCTGGGATACTGAGAGAGTAGTTAGTAATTGGGGGCGAGCATGAGAGGGAGTTTGGGTTCCCTGTAATCTTTTTTTTGGTTGCACCTGGGCTTTCTCTAGTTGCGGCGAGCAGAGGCTACCCTTCTTTGCAGTGCGCGGGCTTCTCGTTGCGGTGGCTTCCCTTGTTGTGGAGCATGGGCTCTAGGCACACGGGCTTCGGTAGTTGCATCTCGTGGGCTCAGTAGTTGCAGCGCATGGTCTCTAGAGTGCAGGCTCAGTAGTTGTGGCACACGGGCTTAGTTGCTCCGTGGTACGTGGGATCTTCCCGGACCAGGGCTCAAACCCGTGTCCCCTGCATTGGCAGGCAGATTCTTAACCACTGCGCCACCAGGGAAGTCTCTGTAACATTCTATTTATTGCTCTGGGGGGCAGTTACCTGGATTATTCACTCTGTGATAAGTCCTTAAGATTTATATTAATGACAGATATGCTTTTCTGTATGTATGTTATACTTGAATTTTTCTAAAAAGTTTATTAAAAATATACCTGAGTAGAAACAGAATTGAGGCAATTACTACTGCCTAAAATTGACAAGTCAAGAGATAAAGGTAAAAGCGCATTTTTATCTTGAGCGTCACTGTCCAATTAAAGTTTCTGCGATAATGGCAATGTTCTATTTCTGCTCTGTCCAGCGTGGTAACTTCTAGCGACATGTGGCTATGGAGTACTCGAATGTAGCTAGTGAGACTGAGAAGCTGACTTTTTATTTTTACGTAGTTTTAATGAATTTCCATTTAAAGAGCCACATGTGGGTAGCGTCAGCATATTGGACAGCACAGAACGTGAGCCATGGAGGCGACCACCACGAGAAGCAGAATCCACTGAAGCATGTTCTTTCTGGGAAGTGGGACAGTATGAGGAGATTGAAATGGTCAACTGAACCACTGAAAAGCAAAAATGCTTTTTGTCATAAGCTTTTCTGTACCATCTGATGTGTAACTGTATGTATTACTTAGATAGAAATTAAAATGTAATTTTAAAAAAGAAAGAAAGGTTGAAGCACATACTCAAAACTGCTAAAAATGGTTTCTCTTTGGGTGGTGGGATTTATGGTGATTTTTCTCTTCCTCCCTTCAAAAAAATTATCCATTTTCTAAAATGCTTACCATAAGCACACAAGAAAAAAAGAACAAATTAATAAATCAAAAGCTAAAACTGAATACTGATGACAAATCAGAAAATTCTTTAGGGGCCTATCTGTACTTGTATTATTAAGGCAATAACGTGTGTAATGAGAATTTATGGCAGGTCATATTTTTTCTTTTCAACATTTAATATCTAAACATGCTGGCTAAGCAGCGATTTCACATAAAGCATGTTAGAATTCTGCTGCTCTCTACTTCCTCATGAGGTACACAGATGGTTGAACTGGGGCTGAAACAACCATACAGAATTTGGTGTGACCCACCCTCAGGATGGCTTGAGCAGGTGTCTCTGGAGGAACGGCTTCATTTTCCTGCAGCACTGTCTTACAGCTCAGCATCAAGGTCTTCTAAAGCCTAGATTAACAAGTTTGGGCTGAAGATTACTATAGGTTTCTAACTGTGTGTCTAGTTAGATACACAGTTACTGGACCCTCCCCATATAGATGTTCTATAGGCCCCTCAAACCCAGCATACCCAAACCAGCTGCATCCATCTTTCACACCCAAACTTATATTTCTCACAGAAGCACAATCTCATTGTACTTCCAATGGTATCCACCCAAGCAGCCAAGCTCGAAACATGAAAGCCTACATTCAGCTCACACCACCTGCCTTCCTATCTAGGACTCTGTGCTCCAGGCTCTCCAAACCACTCACTCTCTCTGCTCATTCCTATCTTGTGCCCCTCTGCATTTGCACATGATGTTCCTTGGCTAGAATGTCTTTCTTCCCTTTTTTGCTTTTAACGTGTCCTTCAAGGCCCGTATCAAGTGTCATCTCCTCTTAAAACCCTTCTCTGTGAGACATATGAATATATAATATATTCATATATTATATATTATATATAT
>NW_021703784.1:65814293-65873059 GCF_005190385.1 Monodon monoceros | reverse complement strand
ATATATATTATATATATATATTTATATATATATATTTATATATATATAAAATATATATAAAATATATATGTATATATAATATATAATAAAGGTCCACAATCCTAAGTGAAGCTGCTCAACCTTCAGCACCCACCCAAAGGACAGTCATATGACCCGTCCTCTGGTCACAGCTATTGGGCCGGGGGTGGGTACATGACATAGAGCTGAGCACTCAACCAAGGCAACTCATCCATAAGCTAGCCTACAGTCCATTGCAAAATTTAAATTAGGAAATGGGTGGCTCTTACGGCATGTAAATTAAACCTCAAGAAAGCTGTTTTAAAAATATTCAATAGAAACTTTGAAATACTGAGGCATCTGCTAGTGAGAATTGAAACTAAAAGCCTGGAAGTAGATTTGGGCCCTAAGGAACCATCCTGACTGTGCACAGGCCAGAGTTCTGAAGTGGAATCTCTGACTAAGCGCAGGAAGGCAGCCAGAAGTGAGAAGGGGAGATGCCGAGAGAGAGACCATGACTCCGGGGGAGAGATAGAGAGAGCAGTGTAGAGGAACCTCCACTACCCACAGTTTTCCCACCATGATCCCAGTTCCTGGGTTTTCTTATGGTAACTGACTCCTTTTCTGATGAAGTAATTTGACCTGAAACTAAAGGAAGTTGGTGAGAACAACTTCTCAGGTTACACAAAGCAGAGCTCATCTCTCTCTCTCCTGTGTGCTCTCACAGCCTTTTTGATGTTGCAATTTTTGTATGTGTTTATGGAAAACGTGTTTTAATTGGAAAGAGCATGGCTCTGGAGTCAGACAGACCTGGGTTTTATCCTTGACTCGTCACTTACAAACTCAAACCTTGAGCATATGACTTTCCTTTGGGTCTTAATCCTCTTATCTGTGAAACTGGAATAACCTTGATTGCGAAGATTTACTAAGATAACTTAGGAAACACTGGTGACGGTGCCCAGATCCTAATAGGTGCTCAGTAAATGTCAACCTAATTCCTCTCCATTCCTTCCGTCACTGGCCTGTGAGTTGGTGGCAGAAACTGTGTCTTGTTCCCTTGGGATGCCACCCTGGCATCCAGCACATTTCCCGACAGATAGAAAGTATTCACCAAATAGCTTTTTATTTAGTTTAATAGTTAAATCCATAGAAGCACATGTTCCATCTTGGTAGGATTGCCATATCTATCAAATAAAAATGCAGGATGCCCAGCTAAGTTTGACTTTTAACAAACAACAAATAATTTTTACAGTAAGTATGTCCACTGCATATTTACACTAAAAATTATTCGTTGCTTATCTGAAATTCAAATTTAACTGAACTTCCTGCATTTTCTCTGGCAACTCTGCATCCTGACTGTAACCCTCTCATCCATCAACACATTCTGTTTATAGGTACAGGCATTTGTTTCTCCAAACCCACCTTTTGTCAGAAGAAAAAAAGAATTAGATGAGTGCCTTTTCTATGTGATCCCCCTTAAGGAATCCTAGGGATAGGGCCTGTTTACTTGAGAAATTACTTTGCCGGGACCACACAAAGCAGCCTGCCCTGCAGAGTCCTGATTTGCCCTGCTCTCCTACAGTAATTATATAATAGGTAATAGCTCCCCTTTCACTGGCACAAGTGACCCAGTGTGGATGATAATTATACGGCCTCCTGTGTACCAGGCACGGCACCTGGACATCAGCCCATGTTGTCTGAAACCAGGAGGTAGAAGCTGCTGCTTCATAAGGCATTGCACCCAGGCCTCTCCTCACCACGCTTCCCCACCATTTCGCCCCTAAGGAAACTGACGCTTGGGAACTGACGCACCTTGCTGGCAGTGATCACCCCTGTCCAGTGCCACCGTCCCTGTGTTACAGGACTGTTTGCCTTTTTCCTTCACTCTCTCCTTGCCTCCCATTTTCTCTGTATTTCTATACTATGAGTCCCTCTTTTTCTCTTTCCGTGCTTGTGTCATCAGTCTTCTCTTAAGCCCAGTCTTCCCACTTCTTGATTAGCTCTTGACACCGCTGGGCTCCCCACTCAAATACCTATCCCACCAAGCCAAGACCTGCCATTCATTGGCTGAGGTCCAAGAAAACCACTTTATATGCATTGCTTTGTTTAACCTTCACCAGAACCTGCAGGAGGTACCGTCCTCCTCCCCACTGCCCAGGGTCAGGTTCAGCCCCAAATCTGAGTTCTTGACTGCAACAGGCGGCAAGGGCCCATGTTCTTAACATGGCATATGCCCCTGGTGTTGTGCCATTGTTTTGTGCAAATGTGAATTCTGTCAGTGCAACCCTGTGGGTTCACTTGGAGGATGTGGCAGATGCAGGAGGGGATGGTCAGAGTGACTACTGTTCTCAGAGCCTTCACACACAACCTCACTTAATTCTCTCAGCCACCCCAAGATAAACAACTTGGTGCTGCTCATTTTACGAACAAGGACACAAGGGCTTGGATTTGGGACCAGGCTCAGGTCTTTTGTCACTGAAGCCTACGTCCTTCCTAAGGTGCTGCAGGGGATGCTCCAAATGATGTTGCTTTTGGAACGCACCCCCTGGGCACGAAGGAAAGATCACTGCCTGGTGAAAATGGGAAGGATCCTGAAAGTGCTCCTTCAAGACACCTCTAGGCCTGGAAAGACTCCTGGGAGGGGTGCATCTGCAGACACACACCTCCTTTACCAGGAGGATCTGTCCCCCAAACTAACACCATCACAGATTGTCCCCTTGTTCACTTGGTTTTCTTCCAACTTCGTAAATATTCAGAACAGGTGGACCTAAATAAGAACAAATGCCATTTAATTTGAACCTGAACTTCTGCCTCACAGACCAATGCTTCAGTCGGTCCATGAGGAAAAACAATTATTACACTCCAGCTAGCACAGGCACTGGCTTATGAAGGACCATCAGTAGCACAATAGTCTGTTGGCAAAGAGATGGGAGGTTTGAAAAAAATCAATTTTGTTAAAAATAAACAAACTATAATTCTACCTTCCTGATGAGAGAACAGTTATTTCCAAGGCAAATGAATAATGGCATGGCATTTTAGTCCCTAGAAATGATTCCAGAATCATCTTAACAATGCATTACCTAATACCAGATGTCTTGGCATGACATTCAAGACACCCTGAGGTCCACCCCTGCCAACCTTTCCTCTCTTACTACCTGCCTCTTCCCTGCGGGAACTTTGGCTCCAGCAGTGATAAGCCATATTCCAGTGTCCACTTTCCTGATTATTCTTCAAGACTTGGTACAGACACCACCATGTCCATGAGATCTTGCAGACACTCCTTCAGTGCTCTCATGGAATCTGGTACATCATTCCATCAATACTGTGTGTACCACATTAAGCAAATGGTTTTGCTTCTGTATAGCGTCTTAGTCCATTCAGGCTGCTATAACAAAAATACCATAAACTAGGTGGCTTATAACAACAAACATTTATTTCTCACAGTTCTGAAGGCTGGGAAGTCCAGGACTGAGGTGCTGACAGATTCGGTGTCTGGTGAGGGCGGGCTTCCTCATAGGTGGCTGTCTTTTTGCTGTAACTTCACATGGCAGGAGGAGTAAGGGAACTTTATGGGGGCTCTTTTGCAAGGGCACTAATCCCATTCATGAAGTTCTGCCCTTATGACCTAATCAACGCCCAAAGCCCCCATCTCCTATTACCATTCCCTTGGGCATTATGTTTTCAACACATGGATTAGGAGGGCCACACACATTCATACCATAGCATATACTAACATTTAGGGGGCACTTACAGTGTGCCAGGATGATGATGTAAGAGCTTTTACATGTATCAGAACCCTTAGTCTTTACAATAATCTCAGGAAGTAGGTACAATTTTTATATCCCAATTTTATAAATAAGGAAATTGGGGCACAAAGAAGGGAGGCAAGTTTTTCAAGGTCAGTAGCTTGTAAATGATGGAGCCAGACTTAAACCCAAGAGGCCTGACTCCACCGAACACTGTCCTCTATTTTCCTGTCTCTCTTATAAAACAATCAGACACAGGGCCAGATGTATAGAAAGTGCTTAATAGGGCTTCCCTGGTGGCGCAGTGGTTGGGAGTCTGCCTGCCGGTGCAGGGGACGCGGGTTCGTGCCCTGGTCCGGGAGGATCCCACGTGCCGCATAGCGGCTGGGCTTGTGAGCCGTGGCCGCTGGGCCTGCGCGTCCGGAGCCTGTGCTCCGCAGTGGGAGAGGCCACAGCAGTGAGAGGCCCGCGTATCGCAAAAAAAAAAAAAAAGAAAAGAAAGTGCTTAATAAATGCAAAATGAATCAACAATTGAACGAAACCTATTTCTTGGCTCCCAGTGGCCCTGGGCTGCTGATGTGTAACATCTTGTAGGACGTGGCCACCAGCATCCAAAGCCCTTAGACTAGAGGCAGAGGAGAGAGTCAGCGGCTTCCATGCTTGGTTCTGAGAAAGGCACCTTTTCTGGTGCATGGGCAGTTCCTGGTTTGGCACAGATGCCCCTTGATCTTTAAAAGAACGTCCACTTCCACTGAAACGGGTAAATTGCTTCAGGGAATGACAGGTTACTCCTCATTCTCAAGGTAGAAACTGCTCTGCCTGCCCAGAGTGAGTTAGTTGGAAATAACTGATTTCACGCTTTGCTGAGTCTGATTGTCCTTGAACGTGAGCACATTATCTGCCTGCCTGCCTGCGCCAGCTAAGTGCAGGGCTGCTGTGCTGCGGTTCAGGGGCACAGCGGGGCCCTTCGTACGGGGGGTTCTTGGATCTCAAGCCTTCTCTGGTCCCCAGGGAGGTCGGGAAGAGCTGAGCCATCCAGCAGGCGGTTTTTCTGGCGATAACACTACTTTCTGGCCCTCAATTCCCCCATACTCTCCTTTTTTCCCCTGTTTTTCTTCAGGAGCTGCAGACCTGATTTCCCAGCTGCCTGACTTAAGGCCTTTCACCCTTGTTTGTTCCACAGGCCCATCAGCCTTAATAATACGCCTGAAAGGGACCTTTCCTCCCCAAATCTGCTTTGCTTGTATTCCCATTAATGTCACCTTCAGACAGCCAGGGCCTAAGCCACGAACCGCCTAGATTCTATCCTCCGTTTTATGGATTTCCTGGTCACCCCTGTGTCCCCCTAGGTGTGAACATTCTAACTTTAGAAGGTGGCTCCAGGTTCCCCACCTCCAGCCTCCATGAACAGCGTGACATTTGTCCTCACAGAACAAACCGGCCCCCTCCAGAGAGCAAGCATGTGACACAGGGCCTGGCTGGAGTGTACGCCTGGTCTGGGCTGCAGTGTGTGGTCAAGGACAGTTAGGCAAGAAAGTAAAGTCAAATCCAGGCAATCTAATGGTCAACCCAGGGTTAAGTGGGGCTGAGGAATCCACCTAAGGTAAGGAGAGGGAAGTGGGGAAGCAGATGGAGGAGGAAAAACAAACAAACAAAAGTCCAACCTCCCCTGGGGAGGTGCAGGGAGGGGGTACATGGGGACTGAGTTCCTTTCTAATGAACTTGGCATGTTAAAAGGAACCCTGATTTCAGAGCTTCTTTGGGTGCCTTTGGATGAAGTTCATGAAAAGATGGCAAAATTCAACAGAGCCCCTTAATGAATTTCAGACGTGCAAAGGGATGGGCAAAGTGAGTCCAAGTTTTGTGGGTAGAAGGTGGATGGCCGAAGTGTTCTCAGTATGAAATTAATAGGACTTTGGGGATTTGGGCAGGGACTTGGCAGTATGGGAGGGGAGGGGAAGGTTCTCAAGGCTGAGAGCAGAGAAGGTGACAGCAAGGCCTAGTGAGAAACTGGCCAGCAGGACATTTCCCAGGACAGGAAAGCTCAGTGACCTAGATGCTGACAAGTAAGACATGATTGTAGGTTGTGATCTCTAACGTGGGGTACCCCAGATCTACCTGGTACCCCAAACCCTCCAGGAAGGTCTACTCTGTAAGAGGCCATGTGTTGGTAGTAACTTGGAGAGAAATGGAGAAAATTGGGGTGATGCATGAAGTGGAGCAAAGAGATGTCAGAGGAGTTAAGGATCCAAAATAGGTAGAAACTGAAGATAATAGCGGATGCTGTGCTTCTCTTCATATATGGGATAAGGTTGGGGTCATCTTCACCCATTAAAGGATGAAGATAGCCCAGCATCTTGGAGGACTGGGGACACCCAGCCAGCTGACATCTGCATTAGATGAATGACGAGAAGAAGAAAGCTTGAAGTAAAGAACACTAGAAGAAAGTTAGGCCTGGAGGAGGTTTTTAAAAATTAGGTGTCCCCTCCCTTAATTCAGAATCTGTTAGATCAAGTTTCTTTCATATTTCTGATGTTGCTTATGGAAAACACTGATCACTTTCTACCAGAAGATACGTTACAGTCCTTAACAAATTTATTATTTAAATTTAGAATAACTGAAATGTATTTTGGCCCTTAACAAATTGCTCTTCGATTTTATATCTGCCTCCACTGCTGCACTCTTAGGTAGGAGAACAGGAACCAAGTCCAATTCATCTGTGTAACTTTCAAAATGCTTGATCAAGAGACTGGGGCACTAGGGCCATTCAGGTGACGCTTCTGAGTAAAGGGCAACAGCAGAGTAGAGAGCATGGGCTCCACAGGCAAATAGTCCTGGGTCTGATTCTACTCTATCACATCCAGCTCTGTGACCTTGAGTAAGAAGCTCACCTTTCTGAATCGCAGCTTTCAAAATGAGGACAATGATAGTCCCCACTGAATGTTATATGAGAAATGCACATAAAGGGGTTAGCACACTACCATCACAGTAAGTGCTAAATAGATGGTGGCCATTGGTGGTGGTTAAGGTGGTTAAGGTGGTGATGGTGTGATTCATACAAGTCTCTGACCTGTCTTTGACCCTTTATGATCATCCAACGTAGCCACCCAAACCTCCCAGACCTGTTAGTGGCAAATCATTTTGACCTTTCTGATTGTTCCCACCCTGCTGTCACCCTAAGCCCATTCCCCAACTGTATTCTCTGGTCTCTGTATTCAGCCTTCTGATGCCAGTCTTGCCTTGCCCTTGGCAAGGCAAGACACATGGATTTTGTGTTTGGTTTCCAGTGTTTGACTTATGGACGCTCCCTCATGGCCTTAGGCTTGGATGGGTCCTTTGCTTCTTCCCAAAGCTCGGGATCTGACCCTGCCCTAGATCCAACCAGAGGCCATCTAATCAGCCTTGACTCTTCCAATTCCCTGGTCACACTCATCCCACCAAAAAAGAGAAAGAAGGAAGGAATAAGGGCAGGTGAGAGGAAGGGAGGGAGGAAGAAGGGAGAAAAGCAAGAAAGAAGAAAGGGCTTCAGGTAGACTCCTCTAACTCTTCTCTGGACTTTTCACTAATGCCTGAACTGGTATTGCTGCTTCTAAACTTATTTTCATCCAATTCACCATCCATGTAGTTATTAGGATAATAACAAAAATAACAACAGCTAGCAGGTATTAATCATGTATTACGTATGTGACAAGTACAATTCAAAGCACATCACGTACATTAATTCATTTAACTCTCACTACCAACAAGTAAACAGTAATAGTAACTTCATTTTAAAATTAATTTTATTTTATTATTTATTTATTTAGGCTGTGTTGGGTCTTTGTTGCTGTGCACGGGCCCTCCCTAGTTGCGGTGAGCGGGGGCCACTCTTCGCTGCAGTGCACGGGCTTCTCATTGCGATGGCCTCTCCCGCTGCAGAGCACGGGCTCTAGGCACATGGGCCTCAGTAGCTGTGGCACACGGGCTCCAGAGCACAGGCTCAGTAGTTGTGGCGCACGGGCCCAGCTGCTCCGCAGCATGTGGGATCCTCCCAGACCAGGGCCTGAACCCGTGTCTCCTGGATTGGCAGGCTGATTCCCAACCACTGCGCCACCAGGGAAGCCCAGTAACTTCATTTTAAAGATGAAGAAGCTCACATTCACTCGCCCACTTGCTTGAGCACCTTGCCCAAGCTTGCGCAGCTAGTAAAGTAACAGAGCCGAGATTCCCTACAGAATGGTCTCTCAAGGCAAACCCAGCAGCTATCTTTGCACGAGGCTGTAAGCACATCGAGGTGTAGGCAGTTTTTGAGGCAACCTATTCAGGTTTGGCTACTCCCTGGGATTGGTGGATTTGGGATAGGAGCAATATTTGTGTGGAAGTGTCTCCTACTCCCTTGCACAAATTTTCCCCTAAAGAACATCTAAAACCTGAGAGGCCCTTGAGTGAGGAGAGACTCAGAAGGCCTGTCTGTCTTCCCCAACCTGATACACACTCTGAACAGTGGGTTCCCCCAGCAGGTCAGGACTCTCACCCATCTTTATGTCTTCCTTACTCTCTTACCCAGCACTGTGCCTGACCCAATACATGCTTTGCAACCTGATCGCTCCAGGTTGTACTGAGAATTGCATGAAATGATATTTGTAAAAGTGTCTCAAAAAATGTTAAGCGCTTCTCAGATAAAATTCATCATCATTATTATGATTGCTTCTCAAAAAAAATCTAACTGCTGAAAGGCTATTGAAGAACTTTCATGCCTTTGGCAAAGGTAAGGAGGTAGAGCCAAACAGTTTCTTTGGAAAGGGTCAAATTGTGGTTTGAAGATCTCTTTATAGTCTAAACCTGCTTCTCGTGCTCAGACTGTGTGAAGAAAGAGCAGCCTGGGGGGTCCCACCTCTGCCCCTTCACCACCTGTTTGTGGCAGAGCTGTCTGGAGCCCACCCTCTGGGCCGGGTCTCATTCCTTGACTTCGATCGATAAACAAACCCGGGAGACTAAGTAGCCAGTATGGGTGTTTGTATAGAGCAGTTGAGGAAACATTCCCAGCCCAGAAGACACAGCTGGGACGGCTGTCAGAACAATCCAGGCCTCTGGGAAAAGGCGAGGCTTTAGCCCAGCAAACATGGCTTCGGCCTGGGCCTGACCTCCGGATGCCACGTGTCACCTTTGGTGGGAAAATAAATAGTCCCCTTGTCTGGAATGTGCAGCCATTCTCTTGTGGAACATGGGAAACAGGCAGCAATCGTGCGGGAGGAAAAGCCTGTCTGCAAGCTGTCCTCGGAGCATGCGGACAGGCTGCCTTCTAGCAGGACGGCTATTGTCTCCTGATGGGCATGCTTGTCACTCAGCCTCCCAAGATTCAGGCTCTAGGCTTCCGGATGGGCCAAGGCTACCAGCCATGCAGTTCTGTAAGGTGGGGTTTGGGGGGGGAGCGGAGCAAAGGGACACACTTCACTTTAGTTAAAAGAAGCTGCTTGACTTGTGTGGAGACTACAGACAGGCAGAGAAAGACAAACATATGCTATCACTTACATGTGGAATCGAAGAAATGATACAAAGGAACTTACAAAACAGAAACAGACTCACAGACTGAGAAAACAAACTTACGGTTACCAAAGGGGAAGGGGAGGAGGGATAAATCAGGAATTTGGAATTAACAGATACACACTACTATATATAAAATAGATAAACAACAAGGACCTACTGTATAGCACAGGGAACTAACTATATTCAATATCTTATAATAACCTATAATGGAAAAGAATTTGAAAAAGAATATCTACCTATTTATCTATCTATATATAGCTGAATCACTTTGCTATATACCTGAAACATTGTAAATCAACTGTAGTTCAATTAAAAAAAAAAAACTATGAACAGGGAGACAGCCCAGGTCAGGGTGGCACAATGCTCATCTTTAGATCCTGGCTGCTGACGGCGGTTGCTAGGAGCCCTCAGAGGTGCCAAGAAAAGGCAGAGTCTCGAGGTGGGAGTGAGGAAGCTGGCCTGGGTGGCAGTGAGTTTGCTAAGCAGGCACTGAGTGGTGGTGAGGGTGCAGCTTCCTTACCCATAAGCTGGGCTCCTAAACCTCTAGGACTATAAGAGGAAGCAAAGAGCTTTCATCTCCAGAACTAAGTTTAATGAACTAATAATGACTTCCAGGAGCCATTACATCACTAAGTGTTCTGATGCTACGTCCAAGCTCCGTGGGAAAGAGTGGCCAACTGATGCGTAATTTCTGCCCCAAGGCTCGATCGTGAAGGGTTGGGACTGTCAGCATGTCCACCCCTCTCTGCCATCTGTGTGCCCTAACCCCCCTTCCACATGCATCCTAATGGCTGTCAGGGTCTCTCCCTTCCCCGGACCCCTTCCAGGGCTGACAATTTTCCACCGTCATCCACCTCTATTCCCATGGAAAATGCACTCCATGGCCCAAGCCAGAAACCTAGATCTTACCGTGAACTTCTCCTTTCTCATTTCCCTCCAGATATGGGTAATTTACAAATCCTTCCAATTCTACTTTCTTGAGGTCTTTTTAATCCCTCCTCCTCCTCCCCTCTCAATCCATGCAGCCTTTGTCTTAGCTCATCTCTCACCTTGATAAGAACCGCACCCTTCCAAAAGGTCTACCTGACTGGAACCTCTTCCCATCTGGTTTGTCACCCAAACCCATCACAAGAGGAATGCTAGGAAAGCTTATGTCAAAAATTAGGCTATAAGACTTCAACACAGAGAGGAAGGACTCTTCAAATGATGAAAGAGCTATCTGAGATGGCTCCAGGCAAACAAACCATAACTCCTTGGACATCCAGTGGCTAAAATTCAAGATAGTTCTCTTGTTTCCCTGCTCCGTGCACACTGTTCACTTCTTTCTCTCTCCCTCCATCTCTCTCTCTCTCTCCCCCCCTCTCTCTCTCCCTCTCTCCCTCTCTCTCTCTCATTCTCTCTCTTTCCCATCCTACCTCCCTTCCTCCCCCATTTGCCTTATTAACTGATCTCCTAAATGCCTTCGAAAGCATCTTTATTCAAGTATGTTTAGTAGCCAGTTCAAAAATCATGATTCTTCAAGCTCCAAAGTCTAGGAAAGCTAATAATTTTCTCCTGTTCTTCCAGTAGCCTCATTATATTTTCTGGTCATTTTCTCCTGTCTCCAGAGGAGTCAGGTGCTCAGAGGAAAGCTTGAGGCAAAATATGGATGACCACTGGCCAATGAGTGGGAAGCTCACAGAACTCAGGAGATTCTTTTCTTGGAGAGCCAGCCCTCAGCAGAGCGTCTGCTCTCAGTAGTAGAAAGCAGTTGTAGCTTGTTTCAACCAGCTACACAGGGATGATTTGTTCCCTGGAGCAGTACAATGTTCTTTATAGGCATGGAAGAGGAACACAGCATTCTGTAATAAACCCAACAGATGCCCTTGCCCAAGAGGAAGGGAAGCTCAGTGACTCAGACATTAAGCTGTCAGAGTATAGCTGGACAGGCCAAATGAAGATAACCCTTGCAGAGGGCCAGGTTCCCAGATGCTGGGGGAGAGTTGAGCCACCTACGGATGAAGGATAAATAAGACAGCTTCCAAAGAGCCTTGTGGGGAGAGAGCCAAGGAGCCAATGCACCACTTTTAATAGCAAAATGAAAAGTGCTGATTTTTAATTAGCAGACATGGGCCATTGTACCTGAGCACTGCACGTGGCAGGAAAGGTAACAATTACTTACAGGGTTTCCAAAGGACTTATGGTCTGTTTTGATTATTTTTACTGGTATCTCCAGAAGCATGCGAAGGCAGGAGGAGAAAGAGAAAATGTGGACACCAAGAGATGCCTAGGAAGGGTGATATACCCCGAAGGGTGTGGGGAAAGACTGGAAGTACTGGGATCGGTCATCAGTGCTTTTACTAGGTAGAAGTTGAGTGGATTTTTGAGATAATTAAAAATTAACCTTTAAAGTGCAGAAATACTTTTCCTCCTTTTAAAAACAAAAAGAAATTATTTTTATTTATTTTTTAAAATTGGGGTATTGTTGTTTTACAATGTTGTGTTAGTTTCTACTGTACAGCGAAGCGGAGTTCCCTGTGCTATACGGCAGGTTCTTATTAGTTATCTATTTTATACATATTGGTGTATATATGTCAATCCCAGTCTCCCAATTCATCCCACCCCCCACCCTGCTTTCCCCTCTTGATATCCATATGTTTGTTCTCTACATCTCTGTCTCCATTTCTGCCTTGCAAACAGGTTCATCTGTACCATTTTCTAGATTCCACATATAGGCATTAGTATACGATATTTGCTTTTCTCTTTCTGACTTACTTCACTCTGTATGACAGTCTCTAGGTCCATCCATGTCTCTACAAATGACCGAATTTCGTTCCCTTTTATGGCTGAGTAATATTCCATTGTATATATGTACCACATCATCTTTATCCATTTGTCTGTTAATGGGCATTTAGGTTGCTTCCATGACCTGACTATTGTAAATAGTGCTGCAATGAACATTGGGATGCATGTGTCTTTCCTTCTGAATTATGGTTTTCTCTGGGTATGTACCTAGGAGTGGGATAGCTGGCTCATATGGTAATTCTATTTTTAGTTTTTTAAGGAACCTCCATGCTCTTCTCCATAGTGGCTGTATCAATTTACATTTCCACCAACAGTGCAAGAGGGTTCCCTTTTCTCCACACCCTCTCCAGCATTTGTTGTTTGTAGATTTTCTGATGATGCCCATTCTAACCAGTGTGAGGTGATACCTCATTGTAGTTTTGATTTGCATTTCTCTAATAATTAGTGATGTTGAGAATCTTCTCATGTGCCTCTTGGCCATCTGTATATCTTCTTTGGAGATATGTCTATTTAGGTCTTCCACCCATTTTTGGATTGGGTTATTTATTTTTTTGGTATTGAGCTGCATGAGCTGGTTATATATTTTGGAGATTAATCCTCTGTCCATTGACTCACTGGCAAATATTTTCTCCCATTCTGAGGGTTGTCTTTTCATCTTGTTTATGGTTTCCTTTGCTGTGCAAAAGCTTTTAAGTTTCATTAGGTCCCATTTGTTTATTTTTGTTTCTATTTCTATTACTCTAGGAGGTGGGTCAAAAAAGATCTTGCTGTGATTTATGCCAAAGAGTGGTCTTCCTATGTTTTCCTCTAAGAGTTCTATAGTGTCTGGTCTTACATTTAGGTATTTAATCCATTTTGAGTTTATTTTTGTGTACAGTGTTAGGGAGTGTTCTAATTACATTCTTTTACATGTAGCTGTCCAGTTTTCCCAGCACCACTTATTGAAGAGACTGCCTTTTCTCCATTGTATATCCTAGCCTCCTTTGTCATCGATTAGTTGACCATAGGTGTATGGGTTTATCTCTGGGCTTTCTATCCTGTTCCAGTGATCTGCATTTCTGTTTTTGTGCCAGTACCATATTGTCTTGATTACTGTAGCTTTGTAGTATAGTCTGAAGTCAGGGAGTCTGATTCCTCCAGCTCTGTTTTTTTTTTTCCTCAAGATTGTTTTGGCTATTTAGGGTCTTTTGTGTCTCCAAACAAATTGTAAAATCTTTTGTTCTAGTTTTGTGAAAAATGCCATTGGTAATTTGATAGGGATTGCATTGATTCTGTAGATTGCTTTGAGTAGTATAGGCATTTTCACAATACTGACTCTTCCAATCCAAGAACATGGTATATCTCTCCATCTGTTTGTGTCATCTTTGATTTCTTTCATCAGTGTCTTATAGTTTTCTGAAAACAGGTCTTTTACCTGTATAGGTTGGTTTATTCCTAGGTATTTGCTTCTTTTTGTTGCAATGGTGAAAGGGATTGCTTCCTTAGTTTCTCTTTCTGTTCTTTTGTTGTTAGTATTTCGTGCATTAATTTTGTATCCTGCAAGTTTACCAGATTCACTGATTAGCTCTAGTAGTTTTCTGGTGGCATCTTTAGGATTCTCTATGTATACTATTATGTCATCTGCAAACAGTGACAGTTTTACTTCTTCTTTTTCAATTTGTACTCCTTTTCTTTCTTTTTCTTCTCTGATTGCTGTGGCTAGGACTTCCAAAACTATGTTGAATAATAGTGGCAAGAGTGGACATCCTTGTCTTCTTCCTTATCTTAGAGGAAATGCTTTCAGTTTTTCACCATTGAGAATGATGTTTGTTGTGGGTTTTTCATACACGGCCTTTATTATGTTGAGGTAGGTTCCCTCTATGCCCACTTTCTGGAGAGTTTTTATCATAAATCGGTGTTGAATTTTGGCAAAAGCTTTTTCTGCATCTATTGAGATGATCATATGGTTTTTATTCTTCAATTTGTTCATATGGTGTATCACATTAACTGATTTGCATATATTGAAGAATCCTTGCATCCCTGGGATAAATCCCACTTGATCATGGTGTATGATCCTTTTAATGTGTTGTTACATTCTGTTTGCTAGTATTTTGTTGAGGACTTTTGCATCTATATTCATTAGTGATATTGGTCTGTAATTTTCTTTTTTTGTAGTATCTTTGTCTGGTTTTGGCATCAGGGTGATGGTGGCCTCATAGAAGGAGTTTGAGATGTTCCTTCCTCTGCAGTTTTTTGGAAGTGTTTGAGAAGGATGGGTGTTAGCTCTTCTCTAAATGTTTGATAGAATTCACCTGTGAAGCCATCTGGTCCTGGACTTTTGTTTGTTGGAAGATTTTTAATCACAGTTTCAATTTCATTACTTGTGATTAGTCTGTTCATATTTTCTATTTCTTCCTGGTTCAGTCTTGGAAGGTTATACCTTTCTAAGAATTTGTCCATTTGTTCCAGGTTGTCCATTTTATTGGCATACAGTTGCTTGTAATAGTCTCTTATGATGCTTTGTATTTCTGCGGTGTCCGTTATAACTTCTCCTCTCTCATTTTTAATTTTATTGATTTGAGTTCTCTCCCTCTTTTTCTTGATGAGTCTGGCTAAAGGTTTATCAATTTTGTTTACCTTCTCAAAGAACCAGCTTTTAGTTTTATTGCTCTTTGTTATAGTTTTCTTTGTTTCTATTTCATTTATTTCTGCTCTGATCTTTATGATTTCTTCCCTTCTACTAACTTTGGGTTTTGTTTGTTCTTCTTTCTCTAGTTCCTTTAGGTGTAAGGTTAGATTGAGATTTTTCTTGTTTCTTAAGGTAGAATTGTATTGCTATAAACTTCCCCCTTAAAACTGCTTTTGCTGCATCCCATCGGTTTTGGATCATTGTGTTTTCATTGTCATTTGTCTCTAGGTATTTTTTTATTTCCTCTTTGATTTCTTCAGTGATCTCTTGGTTATTTAGTAGTGTATTGTTTAGCTCCATGTGTTTGTGTTTTTTACGGTTTCTTTTCCTGTAATTTATTTCTAATCTTATAGTGTTGTGGTCGGAAAAGATGCTTGATACGATTTATCAAGGCTTGATTTGTGACCCAAGGTGTGATCTATCCTGGAGAATGTTCCATGTGCACATGAGAACAAAGCATAATCTGCTGTTTTCGGATGAAATGTCCTGTAAATATCAATTAAATCTATCTGGTCTATTGTGTCATTTAAAGCTTCTGTTTCCTTATTAATTTTCTGTCTGGATGATGTCCATCGCTGTAAGTGAGGTGTTAAAGTCCCCCACTATTATTGTGTTACTGTCAATTTCCTCTTTTACAGCTGTTAGCATTTGCCTTATGTGTTGAGGTGCTCCTATGTTGGGTGCATATATATTTATAATTGTTATATCTTCTTCTTGGATTGATCCCTTGATCATTATGTAATGTCCTTCCTTGTCTCTTATAACATTCTTTATTTTAAAGTCTATTTTATCTGATATGAGTATTACTTCTCCAGCTTTCTTTTGATTTCCATTTGCATGGAATATCTTTTTCCATGCCCTCACTTTCAGTCTGTATGTGTCCCTAGGTCTGAAGTGGGTCTCTTGTAGATAGCATATATATGGGTCTTGTTTTTGTATCCATTCAGCCAGTCTGTCTCTTTTGGTTGGAGCTTTTAATCCATTTACATTTAAGGTACTTATTGATATATATGTTCCTATTATCATTTTCTTTATTGTTTTGGGTTTGTTTTTGTAGGTCCTTTTCTTCTCTTGTGTCTCTCACTTAGAGAAGTTCCTTTAGCATTTGTTGTAGAGCTAGTTTGGTGGTGCTGAATTCTCTTAGCTTTTGCTTGTCTGTAAAGCTTTTGATTTCCCTGTCAAATCTGAATGAGATCCTTGCTGGGTAGAGGATTCTTGATTGTAGGTTTTTCCCTTTCCTCACTTTAAATATATCATGCCACTCCCTGGCTTGCAGTTTCTGCTGAGAAATCAGCTGTTCACCTTATGGGAGTTCCCTTGTATGTTATTTGTCATTTTTCCCTTGTTGGTTTTAATAATTTTTCTTTGTCTTTAATTTTTGTCAGTTTGATTACTATGTGTCTCAGCATATTTCTCATTGGGTTTATCCTGCCTGGGACTCTCTGTGCTTCCTTGACTTGGGTGGCTATTTCCTTTCCCATGTTAGGCAAGTTTTCGACTATAATCTCTTCAAATATTTTCTTGGGTCCTTTCTCTCTCTCTACTTCTTCTGGGAGCCCTATAATGCAAATGTTGGTGTGTTTAGTGTTGTCCCAGAGGTCTCTTAGGCTGTCTTCATTTCTTTTCATTCTTTTTTCTTTATTGTGTTCCACGGCAGTGATTTCCACCATTCTGTCTTCCAGGTCACTTGTCCATTCTTCTGCCTCAGTTATTCTGCCATTGATTCCTTCTAGTGTATCTTTCATTTCAGTTATTGTATTGTTCATCTCTGTTTGTTTGTTCTTTAATTCTTCTAGGTCTTTGTTAAACATTTCTTGCATCTTCTCAATCCTTGCCTCATTCTTTATCTGAGGTCCTGGATCATCTTCACTATCATTATTCTAAATTCATTTTCTGGAAGGTTGCCTATCTCCACTTCATTTAGTTGGTTTTTCTGGGGTTTTATCTTGTTCCTTCATCTGGGACATAGTCCTCTGCCTTTTCATTTGTCTATCTTTCTGTGATTGCGGTTTTCATTCTGCAGGCTGCAGGATTGTAGCTCTTCTTCCTTCTGCCGTCTGCCCTCTAGCGGATGAAGCTATCTAAGAGGCTTGTGCAAACTTCCTGATGGGAGGGACTGATGGTGGGTAGAGCTGGGTGTTGTTCTGGGGGGCAGAGCTCAGCAAAACTTTAATCCACTTGTCTGCTGATGGGTGGGGCTGAGTTCCCTCCCTGTTGGTTGTTTGGCCTGAGGCAACCCAGCACTGGAGCCTACAGACTCTTTGGTGGGGTTAATGGCAGACTCCAGGACAGCCAATGAGTACTTACCAGAACTTCTGCTGCCAGTGTCCTTGTCCTCACGATGAGCCACAGCCACCCCCCACCTCTGCAGGAGACCCTCCAACACTAGCAGGTAGGTCTGCTTCAGTCTCCTCTGGGGTCACTGCTCCTTCCCTCTGGGTCCTGGTATGCACACTACTTTGTGTGTGCCCTCCAAGAGTGGAGTCTCTGTTTCCCCCAGTCCTATCAAAGTCCTGCAATCAAATCCTGCTGGCCTTCAAAGTCTGATTCTCTGGGGATTCCTCCTCCTGTTGCCAGACCCCCAGGTTGGGAAGCCTGAGGTGGGGCTCAGAACCTTCACTCCAGTGGGTGGATTTCTGTGGTATAATTTTTCTCCAGTTTGTGAGTCACCCACCCAGTGGCTATGGGATTTGATTTTATTGTGATTGTGCCCCTCCTACCATCTCATTGTGGCTTCTCCTTTGTCTTTGGATGTGGGGTATCTTTTATCGTGAGTTCCCGTGTCTTCCTGTCGATGACTGTTCAGCAGTTAGTTAGTGATTCTGGTGCTCTCGCAAGAGGGAGAAGAAATTCTTTTTAATATTCTTCAGGAAAGCCTTCCCTGTCTCCAGAGACTGGATTAGACGATCCTATTATGCAAACTCATTACCTCCTGTACTTTCCTTTCCAAGCACTTCTCAAACTGCTTAATCATACATCTGTATGTTTCTTCATGTATTTAATATCTATTTCCCCACCAGACTGTAAATTCTGGGAGTGCAGAACCTGCCTGTTCTTCCCTGCTTTATCCCCAGCACCTAGCACTTGCCTGAGACATAATCTAAACTCAAAGGGACTGATGATAATGATGGACTCTAAGGTGGGTAGGGGTAAGATAAGGACACAAGGGCATAATAAAGAGTACAAAATGATAGTGTCTATAGACTGAAGTTCTAAATGAAGATAAAGAATTATTACAGTGTGGTTCTACAAGATTGACAGAAGGTTATGGGAGACGTGGAATTGAGATTTTGAGAGGAGGTGTAGCTACTGGTGATGATAAGACCTAGAGTAGGGTATTGCATAGGAGTTGGTAGCTGAAGTGGGGTGGAGAATTCATCATGAGAATGAGGAGCTGAATGTCTGGGGCCAGCTGTTGGCTGTGTCTTCTCCATAGATGCTGACACTAACAAAATGATTGTTAATGTCAGGAGTGCTGTGAAAAGCTGAAGCCTACAGTGAATGATGGTGAGACAGGGGGATCAATGAATGACAACAAGAAGGAGAGGTAGAAGGTGGCATAGTTTGATGGCATATGTTTCCTCCATCCAACTTCTAGACAAATATTTACTAAATGCATACTATATATGAAGTACAGTGCATGCTGTGAGTGATATAAATAAGAGGAAAATATTGTCCCTCCTTCAAAGAGCTTATAATTTACTGCCTATAAATGTAAATAACATTGAAAGGCATTTATTGATTCAAGCATTATTCATGATCTTAGTCGGTGACGAGTGTAATACTAGGCCTTGAAGGACACAAAGACTCATGGATCTTACCTTCAAGGAGTTTATTGTATGGGGAAGAGACAAAGAGCAACATAGAAAATTGTAACCCAATAGGATAAATGCTAATATTGAGATTTACACATGATGTAAAGGGGGCTTGAGGAGGTTTCCTAATGTGGACTAAGGAAAGGGAATCAGAGAAAATTTCTTAGAAGAGAATATGGCTGATTTCAATTTTGAAGAGAGTAAGAGGAAGCATTGTGAGGCAGACTAGAGATTCTTCTAGAGAGAGGAAATTGTGAGTGCAAAGCATGATGGTGAATGGAAGGATGACAAACTCGGAGACCTATAGGAAGCTATGTGTGATGGGAGCTTAACGGGAGATGTGGGGAGTGGCAGAAGATGAAGCTTAAATGGTAAGCAGGTACTAGGTCATAAAGATTTTTACGACAGTCTAGGGACTTTGAACTTCATCCTGAAGAATACCGGGAAACCGTGAAGTAGAGGAATGATAAGAGTCTGGATTATTAGTAGTAAATGAGGTAGTAGTAAATGATGAAAAGAAACAAATAAAAACCTCAACTCAAAGGAGCATAAGCAAAAACATGAATCTATTGGTCACATAACTTAAACGTGAAGGGTAAAGTTGGCTTCAGTCAAATCTTGATATAGGGCTTAAATTATGTTATTAGTATGGTTCTACTCCATCTTTTGGTTCTGCTTTCCTAAATGTTGGTTTCATTTTCTAGCTCTGTGGGATGGCGGTCCTGTGCCTATGTCTACCCAGAGTTAAATCCAGTAGTAAGAGAGCTTTTCTTCCTGGCAGTTCTCCCTCAAGTCACAGGACTCATTCTGATTGAACCAATTTGGTCACAAGCTCTCTCTGAACCAATCACTGTGCCGAGGGCTCAGTGTGCTGATTGGCCAGGATGATCTCAAACTCCACCCCTTGAACCAGGATCAGTGCCCCATTCAAACTCCCTAGAGGGGGAAGGGGGGAAGGTGGTTCCTCCACATCAGGGTACTGTCACCAGAATAATGGTGAATGGATATTGAGCAGGTAAGAACAACAAACGTGTGCTCTGGTTTTAAGAAAGATCACTCTTGGTAACTGTGCAGAAAAAGGATTTAACCGGGAAGACTGGAGGCAAGGATACTTGTTAGTCAGTTAGTACTAGTCAGATAAAGGCTGATGAGGACCTGAACTAAGGGAACGGAAGTATGAGAAAATTTTAAGTCAAAGCAATAGAATTTGGAAGATGGCTGGGAGTCAAGGGGAAGTGAGGAGTCAGGGTGACTCTCAGGTTTCTAGCTTAGACAACTGGATAGCGCCATTCAACAGGGAGAAACTATTGGGAGAGTAACGGTTTGGGTGGTGGCTGAGATTAATAAGTTTAGTTTTTACATCTTAAGTTTCAAGTGCCTATGACACACTCAAGAGGAGGTTTCTGAGACGTAGTTTGATTTAAGAGTCTGGAACTTGAGAAAGAAGTCTGAACCAGAAACATGGATTCAAGAGTGTTCAGGTTATAGATGAAGATTGAATCTGTGGGGTGGGGGTGAATTAGATTAAACCAGGAAAAGAGTATAAAGTAAGAAGGAAAGGGAGTCCAGGAAAGAGTCGTGAGCACCCAAAAACTTAAGGGGCTGGGGGAAATGAACAAAGATGACTTGGAAGAAACTACCAGACAGATATGTTGTAAAACCGAATAAAGCATCATCAAGGAAGGCAAGAGTGAGGCAGCAGGATGTGGAAGCAGCCATGTGGAGGAAAGAGGGTGCCCACCGTCCACCCATGCCCTCAGGAGAACAAGCTGGTAACGCCCAGGAGGAATGAAGAAAACAGCGCGTCCATTGAGTGCGTCCATTGAAACATTTCTTGATGGCATTTCACATACACACCCAGAAAAGGGTTTTTCAGTTACTGCCCAGCTATGAGGGTGTTTATTTAAGCTGTACATCTTGGGTACCAGGAAAAAGCCCTTTGCTGTACCTGGCTTAAGTCTCTCTACTCAACAATACCAGTTTAATTTCTAATAATTCAATGTTGATTGGGGCTGGGGGGTAGACTACAGTAGCCAAATAGGAAATGCAGACAAGGTTTTCTTTTATACGACTCAAAATTATATTGCCAATCCTAAAGATAATAAAGATGCCAAAGAAGTCAAAAGTGTTTTTTTGTGAAAAATCAATATATCGTGTGATGGTAAGCATCACTATTGGCCAAAAATAATTCAGAAAAATATTCGAATTCATTGTTTGGAAAAATCTTAGACTTAAGATTTGATTGTCTTTCTTTAGAAAAGAAAGTACCGTATAATTATACAGATAAAGCTGAGCAGAAATTTTTTGAATTGCATTCCTTAAAGTAGTGTTTGTTTCTCCTGAGCTGTTTCTAAATTAATGGTAGGTTATAATTGAAGATGTGTTAAAATATAGGAAATCTGATATTATCTGATTTAGGTCCAGATCTCCTTTCTTAGTCATATTCACTGTCCCCATGCTGATCTACACCCATTCACGTGACCCCAGCCACACCCTTGTACCAAAGTCAGTCTACTTCTCCCTTTCTCTCTCTGCAATTGCACAAATCTCAGTCTTCAAGGATTCAAGTTGCCACCAATGCATTTTAATTCTAGCTTTTGAGGTATCTCTTGGCTATTTCACTCATCTGTATTTACCATGTGACTAGCCTGCATAAAATCTCCTGCTATAGGTGTCTTTTCCCTCTGTAGTACTATAGCTATTGGCTTCAGTATTGGATTGAGGAGGAAGAATAATAATTTCTGTGTTAATTATGACTAAGAGAGGCTTCCCTCCATCACTTAGAAGCCCTTTCTGTTTATATTTAATACTTTCTATGTCCTGCTTTCAAATGTCTCTCTGTAGAATCTAGGGTTAAAAATTCTTCATATTTACCCAAAAAGAAACAAAAATATGGTTTGCTTCAGATATTTTTTCTCAGAAGTTCTCTGTATATATGAGTTTCCTCTCTTAATTTTTTAAATTAGACTTTGTTTTTAAGGCTTGTACCTTCATCTATATATACACATGATTTTCTTTATATTTATAATGCAACTGTTTTATTATATATATAGAAATGTACATTGTATGTGAATCTGTAGCTACCTGACTTATGAACTGAACACCTTTTTTAAAAAGGGCTATATGTTATTCATTCTGTAACTCCAGCACCTGGTAGAATGTCTGTATAATGAGGCACTCAGCAAATATTTGCTTATTGTGACTGAAAAAAAACTAATTTATTTCCAAACCTATACTTAAGGTTTTTTTGTTAAAGGGCTATACTCAACATAAGTCTGAATTTATAAAAAGAAACTTTTTTAAAGGTGCCAATGTAGGAGCTCAAGTTGTTCCTGAGACGTACGATTCTTACATGGGTTCAAGTCACATTTAGAACACTTAAAATACCTCTTGTGAGGGAACATGCTTCACTCTGCTTCAGGAGACAAGGGAATAACCACTTCCTTTTATTCAGAGAGTCTGAGAGATTCAAAAGTCAGAGGGTTCCTCCTACTTCCAGAAGCATTCCAATTTGACATGACAGTTTAATTTTTCATTCCTGTCATGTAGGAAAAACCACCCAGGAAAGTGTAGAAAGGCAAACTCACAACTTTCCATTGAATAGGTCTGAGAGTGCCTGCTGAATAATTAAATCAGTTTCAGGAAAAACAAAAACAAAAAAAAAACCTTCAGGGTTTTAAGGCAGAAGTCAGAATGCCTGATAACTGTGGCAAAAGGAGGAAGTACTGAGGTCGTGTATCTAAGAGTTTATTTTGTTTTAGAAGAGCTGACACAATGCAAGTAACATATAGAAATTGTGCTTTGTTCACATCACTTGTTTCCCTGTTTCAATAAAACTTCTGTTTCTAAGTGGAAAATTGTGTTTACAATCAGAATATGAGATAAAGAACATGCCTTGCAGTTTAAGTCCAAGAAACTTATTACCAGCCTGGGGTCAGAGCTCCACATGCCGGAACAGTTCTCCAGTCAGAAGAAGAGAAAGAACAAAGAACAGTCCTGGAAATATTTAATTTGCAAACTTTGATTACAAAGTCATGGAAAGTATCAAAATAACAATAGACATATTTCCACAAGGGCATAAGACAATGTCCTATAATTTTAAATACTCCACAAAATTAAGTTCACAGCATTATTCCTTCTGACTTACTTCTACCCTGTCTCTACCCCCATCCCCTAGATGTCTATGGCACTCTTCTTTTTTCTTTGGCCCCGCTGCACAGCATGTGAGATCTTAGTTCCCCGACCAGTGATCAAACCCACGGCCCCTGCACTGGAAGCGTGTAGTCTTAACCATTGGACCACCAGGGAAGTCCCCATGGCATCCTTTTCTTTTGGTAAAATGCACATCTTTTAAGGCCCCACACAAGTGGCCCTCCTCTGTTTCCCCACAGCACCTATATACACCCCTGTGCATTATGGTTATTAGCTGTTGTGTCTGCACCTCCCCTTAGATTATAAATTCCTCCAGGGTAGAGACTGCTCCTCCCTTGCCCCGGGGCCTTCACATCTCCTCTGAGACTTGACACAGCATGACGGTTCAATTAACATTTGCTGGCTTGGACTGAGTTCTGGGAAAGACAGAGGAGGAATGAAATACAGAAGGAAAAGAAAACCTCATCAAAATCACAGCTCTAGAGCCACAGGACAGAAGGAAGAAATAGGAATTCATACTTTCTTTCAGTAAGTATTTTCTGAACACCCCATATGTGAAAAACATTGTTCCGGCAATACATCAATGAACAAAACAAACAAGAATCTTCACCTTGGAAGAGCTTTCCTTCTAGTTTCATGAGACAGACAACAAATAATAAATAGGTAAATTGCATAGTATTTTGAAGGTGACAAGTGATTTGGAAAAAGAAAATAGGCACTGGGAAAGCCAACCAGGTGCAGTTGCAGGTTGAAATTTTAAGCAGAGAGGTCAAAAGACGACATGGAGTGGAGACGCGAAGGAGGTAGGGAATTGGCCATGTGGATATCTGGGGGAAGAGTGTTCTAAGCAGAAGGAACAGCCAGTGCAGAGGCCTTACAGAAGTATGCCTGGTATGTGCAAGGAACCACAAAGGGGCCGATGCGGCTGGAGCAGGGGAAAGAAAGGCAAGCAGGAAGAGATGATACAAGAGAGTCTGGGGATCCAGATCTCATAGGGGCTTTAGGCTGTTGTAACTCTGTATCAGGCTCTCTTACTCTGATCACTCTGGTATCAGGCTGCTCCTTTGTCCTTTAGCAGCAGAGAAGGGGCTGCAGCAGGAAGCTCCCAGGGCAGTACAGAAAGGTTGTGTTGAAAGACATGGTGGCCATGCTCTGTGTGCCTCCCCTAAAGCTGGCCCTTTCCCTCCCCCTAACCTCACCTCTTCCTGGAGCCTTAACTACTTCCCTCTGCGCCGCCTTAAGCTTTGTGCCTGCTTCTCTCATTTTTGCCTTGACATTTAAATTTTTTTTTACAGGTCATAGACTTGTGTCATGTCATCCAAACCCATCTGTATTTTGTTGACTTGCCCAGTATTTTAAACCTGTGAATTTAAAATCAAGATTCCATGCTTTTCTTTAAAAATGGGAAGATCTGGTGATACTGGACCAGCATTCCTTCATGGTCACAATCTACTGGATCTGAGGAGAGTCAGCATCCCTCAGGCAGAGGCACTTAGCTTCCAGTTTGACACAGTCCTCACCAGTCCCTATTGCCTTACACCCTTCCCTCTGCCCTCATTTCATTCACCAGCTGGACCTTCATGGGCATTGAACTATATATATCATCTTGCTCTATAGGCCTACCAATGCCCAACACCGCCCACCCCCTTTCCAACAGCTCCCTGACTTTCATTCTTTGCTTGGATAGTTTGTTTCTGACATTGGCCTGGCAAGCCTTGGCCCTGCCTGCCTCAGCTGGGCCAGTTCTTGACTTCCAACCGTCTGAGGCTTTGCCCTCAGACTCAGTCGACGGCTGGCTCAGTCCTGTTGAGACTCTCTGTATCCAAGTACCTGGGCTGGAAGTTCTCTGGGAAATCTGCCAGCCGAGAGAACCCCAGATCTCCTGTTTGAGCACACACACAAAAAAGTAGAGAAGACGGGTGTTCAGCTTTCGTCTAATAGATGCACTTTTCACTCCCTTGTTCTTTAAATCTGCATGAGGATGAAAGGCGGCAACGCTCTGTTCTTGGTTAACTCTGCCAGAATTCTACACAGGGCCTCGCTGGTTCCAAAAGGAAACGTTGCAGAAAAGACAGTTTTTCTATTTCCTTTCTTCTTAAGTAATGTGTCGTTTTGCCAATAGTAAATCTACAGGAACTGAATGACTAAGCAAAGCAAGGTAGGTTTCTGAAGTGGGGTGTGGAAGCCTTGTCTCTTTCATGTATTTTACTCTCACCTAATTAGACTTTTAAAAAGTAAGCAGAAGGAAGGAAAGGAAAAAGGAAGGAAGGGAGGGAGAGAGCAGGTGGTCACCCTTCTTCCACCCTCTGCTCCTCAGCAGCCGCCTGTGCCGTACTCTTCCTCTGTGACCCCCGGAGGTCTGTCCTAGGCAAACCTCAGGTTCAGGGTGAGGTCGTGGCAATGGTATTTCCACCCCTTTCCACTCTCCCTCCTCCTCCCCCTTTATGATGCATTGCTAATTGCCAGACCGGAGTCTGGGGAGGCCTTGTGCATGGGAGGTCCCTTTGGCTCTGGAGGGCTGACCGGGGTCCAGCAAGGCCCGAGGAGGAGAGGCAGGAGCTGGCTGCTTGGATTAAAGCTGCCCTAGGCCTCAGTGAGGGTGCGAAGGGGCCTTGCCGGACAGCCCTGCTCACAAGGGGGGAGAAACAGGACGGCAGTGGGGATGCGTTTGAGGCTGACTCCAAGTCAGGAGCAAAGAGTGAGAATTTGGTTCTGTGCCCCCTACGTGGCACTTCCCGGGTACCTAGGAGGGGAAAAGGTGACTGGAGGAGAGGACATCCTAACGTTAGGATAATTAAATGATTCCCAGTTCCTGGCCAGGTGTTGAGTGAATAACATAGTATCCTTAGGTGACCCATTCAGTAGCTCAAAGACAACCCAGGAGGCTTTATCTGTGATGTTCTTTTTAAAATTGCTTCAATCACGAGCCATTATAAAGCCCGTAATGCTTGCTGGGTATCCCTGACTGGAGAGAATTGGCCTTCTCTAAAGAAGCCAAGACAATGAAAATCTTTTCTCTTGATTTGTGAGATCCTGGGTTGCACGAATGCTTCTCTTCAAAGATTATATTTTCCATTTCATGCCCGTCGCTTTATTTTCTGATACCTGCTTAGAAATAACCTGGTCTTTCTGGTACGTAGTTATCCCACATAAATCCTTTGGCCGTTTCTAAGAAACCACAGAACTCTGCTCTGACAGCCTTCCTCGAGAGCGCGGAGCCCCACCAGCGCAGCCCAGCACTGCCACCTAGGCTGGCTTGGTGTGAAAAATTTTAATGAGCTTTCTCCTGTGGAAGAGTCGGATGGAATTTGTAAAACAGGATTTAATTGGGGCTGAACAAACTCCACTTTACAATTCCTCACACATCGGCCTTCTGTTCATGGATGACAACCGTCTGCATTTGCTGTGATTTGTTAACAGAATCCTAGTCCTGCAGCCCGGGCCTCAACGAGGCAGCGATGGGTCCCCGCATCAACTTGTGGAGCTGTCAAAGCTCCAGCTGCTCGCCCTGGGAGAAGCTCCAAACCCTGAGCCCTCACTCCTCTCTCCTAACAAAGGAAATCGGAACTACCGGGGAGCCCAGACGGAACTGTCGGGCAGAATCATAACCTCTCATTTAATGAAGCGCTGTGCTGGTCAATGGCTACATCATGCCCGCTGACTTCATGCTGCCTTTATCCCACTTTGGAAAATGGGCTCTACCATTTGATATTGATGGAGGGAGGAAAATTAGACCCCTGATTAGTGAAAGTCCAAGAGAGCTTAGCGGGAAAGCCTGATTCCAAGCCAGAGGTTTACCATAGCACAGGACCTCTGAGAAAGCCACAGATGCTATTGGTCTTAGAGTGGGTGAGGATTTGTCCTCTGGGGATTTGGCAATGGGAGAGGGTGAGTGCATGACTAACCTTGGAGGGTTATTTGTATATAGATCCCCCGAGCAAGGAGGGGGCGGGGGCGGGAGGATTGATTGGGGCTACCTGGATGACAGGATCTCTATTTATGGAAATGGCAGGCAAGCCTAGAATCAGGATGGCGGATAGATTTTATCTCATGTGCCAAGCCAGTGCATCGGTAGTGGCTGCCTGGGAGACTCTGTAGAAAAGAATTTCAGTCCTCTGTCTAGGCTCTAGGGAGGAGAAGTTCCTGTGATCGATTAGTTGTCATAGAGAGTGATTCCGTTTGGAGAAGACGTTTTACCCCATTCCATAGATGTTGAGTTAGGGAATTTGGGGGTGATACCCAATGAATTAGTTGCCTTCAGAGACAGTAGAATAACATAACATGATACATAAAATTCTTCATGATATGGTCCTAGTGGCTTCTCCAGCACTTTGTTCCATCGTACTCCCACCTCTCACTTTATAAACCCATCGTGGTTCTCTGAACACAGTCTTGGGCAGACAGGAAATCCGTGGCAGAGACTCTTGGAGCTCTGCTCCTTCAGAGACCAGGGCAGAAGCCCCAGTGGCACACCAAAGATGCTGGGGGCCCAATGCTTGGAGCTGCAGATCTTCCGGGGGAAGCAGCTGCAGGGGGGGAGTGCTGGGGCGGGGGGGTGGGGGGCGTGGTGGTAGTGGTGTGTGGCCCAAGGCAGTAATACAAAGTGAGCCATGTTCAACCAGAGCCCAGCAAAGCCTTCAGACCAGAAAGACCATCAGAAGAGAAGAGTTACCAGGCAATGAGGAGAGTCAGCTCTGCCACTTGAGAAAAGCCACCAGTCAGGAAGGGATGTGGCTAAATTGAGTTTCTTTGGTGAAGGACAGAGGACACCAGGTATTTCCCTGAGCAGTGCCCCTGGTAGAGAGGAATGGGATCCGTAGATGTGTAGTAGAAGAGGGCATGAAGGTTTAGTCCTCAACCCACCCATCATGGTACTCAGCCAAAAGACGACATTGAGCTAGGCTCTGCAGTCCACACCTTAGCTGTGAGATCCACAGGCACATCATTTAAACTCTGAGTTTCAGTCTCCTCATCTATAAAATGGGAACAATAAGACCAATGCCACAGGGTTACCGCCCACCAGTTTATCCACTCATTGCCCATTTATCATGTGCCTGCCAAGTGCGAAGCACTCAGTGGTTAGATGAACAAGACACGATCTCTGCCCTCTAGCCAGGAATTCAGGCAAGACTGAAAATCATAAAGCAAATGCTTGGCTGCTTTTCCTGTTTTACGTGCGTATTTTCTAACACCCGATTCCACATGAATAGTAATGACAATAAAGGAGGCTAACGCTGAGCTTGGAATACAGTAAGCATTAGAGAAAGAGGAGACGAATCTGAATCTGACGAGGGCAGCCTGAGGGCAGCATGGAAGTTAGTGGGGAGGGAGAGAAAAGAAGGGGAGACTTGCCCATGCCACCTTGGAGGGAAGGCTTTGGAGCCCCATCCTTATCTAAGAGACCCGGCTGCCCCGACATCAACTTGTGAGCAATCTCCATCACCCCTCACTGTCTCCCCGAGACCCCAGCAGTTCAGGTCTCTGGGGCCAACCCCCTGGCTCACCCACAAAAGGAGCAGGTCTTGCCCACCACCCCCGAATATGCCAATCTGGATCCATTTTGCCCTTCCCTCTCCTTTGACAGTATACTCCAGGTAGATTCCTGCTTGGTGTAGGCTCAGGTGTGATGGCTCTGAGACTGAGCTGAACCTACAAATATTAGAGCCCTCTTTCAACCACTGCTCTGCTACAATCACGATTGACCCAAAATGCAAAATAAACAAATGACATGGAAATAGCAGGCAAAGCGTTCAAATTAACTACCCAGACAGGATTGATAAATCAACTTTTTCACTAGCAGAAAGAACAATACTTAGTGTTGCTAACGGCTACTAAATGCATAAGAAACAACCTGGCCAATAGGTGGATGATCAAATTGTTCTGAATAATCCAATCTAGTGTTTTCCTCCTTCTTCTTCATGCTAATTTACTCTGACATGGCTTTTCAATAACAAAAATCTGTTCTTTCAGAATCCATTTCATCGAGATTTTCCATATTAAAACGGAGATGGAAGTGTCATGGAGAATTAGATTACTTGTCCTCACCCCAGTGCCTGGTGTTCCTTGGGAGGTCTGTTTGTGTCGCCGTGGATAACCAGATGGCATTAATTTGAGAGGTGCAAGTATACCTTCCTTAGCAGGCCGGGTGATTGTTTTTAAAGTGCTGTTTCCATCTAATCGAAGCCTCTTGCCTGCACAAACTTAATTTGTTCCTTTCCTTGTGAAATTTGTAAAGTTTCAAAGCGTTCTCAGCCCTAATCATTACCACCGGGGTGAAAAACTAGTTTAAATAAATGCCTCAGTGACTAGAACATGTGTTGGTGTCTCATCCCAGAGAAACACTTTGCAGGCTAACATCAGAAATGAAAGGACGAATTGATAAATAGACATTTGGGGAGCACCTATTAGGCACAGGTCAGTTCTGGGTGGAGGTGGAGGCACAGTAGTGAACAAGGTACAATTTCTATCCACCAGGAGCCAAGGTCTAGGTGGGCTTCTCAAACTTCAGTGAGTGTTAATGGTGTGGGTTTCTGGGATTCACTCTCAGAGATTCTGAATCAGTTGGCAGTCAAGAGGTGTTGGTTGCCAAAGGCAAAATGTAAGTAGTGCATTCTTCATGTCTTCAGGTGGTTTACTTCATGTAATAGGGTCAGGTTGGCATCAGCCCCCTTTCTCGAGCACTCTTGGGAAGATCTTAAATATGATGTTTAATTCACATCAAATAATCTATCTTAGTTTGGTTATCGCTACAGAGAGTAGGCATCTCCATGGCTCCCAAGTTCTGATCTTGTTCATTTTATCTAGTGGGACATTAGTTTTCATTGATTCTTCAGCACCGTTTCCTAAACTCTCCTACAGGGTTATACTAATTTGCCTCTTCTAGGATATGGGTCTAAATAACAATATTAATAATATTAACAACACCACCAATCATAAATATTTATTGACAACTTACTACAAGGCAGTAAGTACTTGGCGTGTTCTCTTTCACTGACTTCTCAAAACTACCCTATGTGACAGAAGCAATTGTTGTCTCTCATCTTGTAGGTGAGATGTTGCATCAGTGGATTATGCAGGTTTCCTCAGCTGCACGTAGGGGTGGGGGCATTAGCCTGGCCATCTGGGTTTTCTGAAGATCTCCTAACTAGTGACTAACTACGCTGGTTTGGCCAGGACCGAAGTGTTCTCAGGGAATCAAGAATTTCCAGTTTAAAACTGGGCAAACTAGGAGCAGTTGGTAACGTTCCTTCTAGACAAGGTTTTGGGGGAGACACCAAAATCCAAAGAAAGAGTGGTTCCAAATTCTGAGTGGAAAGTTGAGTCCTTATGAGCCAAAGGGGAGTCCAAATGGTTTGTCTAAACTAAAAAGAAGCAGCCGAAAGCTGTGGCACCGAGGTCTGGAAAATGAATGTGAGAATGCCAGGTTTGAGTATTTGGCTGTGGTTTAGGACAGTTACTTAGAACAAGTGGACTTGACTTGCCAGCTAGAGCGTGATACATGGTGCGTCAGCCATATTTAAGAGGCCAGATGCAAGGCAGACATCTCTGTCCTCCTGGTCTCTTTTCTCAGGGTGCGGTCCTGAGGCTTCTCCAGAAATGTCTGTGGTACATTGTGTTCCAGGGCATTCCAGTGCCGTCCTCAGTCCCACCTCTTAATCTCACCTCTCTGATCTCTTAGGAAAAGCAGTGGCAAGAGTGGCAGCTTAATTCATGTCACCTGGGAGCATATGGAAAACAGCTTCCTTCTCATCTTTCCAATGGAAGGGAGAAAATTGTCATAGAGCCCCTTGGTCTGTAGCAGTGCAGCGCACCCTAGGTGGTGGTGGGGTGTGGGACTGTCTACAATATATGGTAATTCTATGTTATAATATTACCCTCTTCTGGATTTTTTCCCCTCTCTTTTTTTTTTTAAACCACTTTATTGAGACATAATTCACATCCATACAATTCATCCATTTAAAGCATACACTTCACTGTTTCTTAGTACATCCACACAGTTGTGCAGTCATCACCACAATCTAATTTTAGAGCATTTTCTTCTCCTCTAAAAGAAGCCCTGCACCCATTAGAGGTCGCTTCCTGTTTTCCCCTCCCTTGCCCAACTCTTGATTGGTGGTTAAGGAAAGAAAAGGTCTGTCAAAATTCACTGGAGAACAAAGGCAAACAGTGCTAGAATTAAAAACAAAGTAGAAAGATACACAGAGAAACCTCATCTTAGATTTGTTCGGACTGCCCCCGTTCCCCGCTAGCCGTGAACTTGGCCAGTCTGGACTTTAAGAAGAATGGCAGGTTGTATTCATTCATCTTTTCAGTGAGCTTTTTACTGGGCCAGGCCCTAGGAATGCAGCTGAAGGTACAGACTTTGCTCTCAAGGAGCTCAGACAGAGATGGGAGCTTGGAGCTGGGATGAGGAGGTGCAAGGTGGGCAGTGTCAGTAGGACAGTGTGGCCTAGAGATGCAGGGGTCGCTGCCGTGCAGAGACACCTGCCTTTTGATCAGCCAACACCCAGGGGAATCAAACCTGGACAGAGTGGGGAGCAGCTACATGCTGATGACACTGTTAAAGCTCTGTATCCAAACATCCCACAAATGTACCTCGGATTTCCTAGGTACTTGATACAACAATTTCCTTTTTTGATTTTTCTTTATTTTAAGCTGGTTTCTATCACTTGCAATCAAAATCCAATGTGTTCCAACTAATACACAGTCCCAGACCCTTCTTGTCTCCTTTGCCGAGTATCATCAGAGAGTTTTAAAGTTTGGGGAACCTCTCCCCCTTGTTATCTGCAGAGTCCAACCCAAATGCCGCCTCTTCCTAAAGTGCTTCTACCAACACCAACTGTTCATAAACTCCCTTGGTTATTAGAGAAATTGAAGAGATAAAGATGAAAGGGCAGGTGAGAAGTTAGATAGCAAAAGCATGGAAAATGCATGAGCTGTGGAATTAGATGAATGTGGGCCGCTTGCTTTTCTGTACATGCAAAATGGAAATAGTATCTACCTCACAGACTTGGGTGAGGATTACATGAGATAATATATGTAAAAGTGCTGATCACAGGGCTTAGAAAATGGTCTTGTGCTCAATTTAAATTAGTCTCCCTGCCCTTTCTCCTTGATTAGGTTTCATGGGAGAAAGGAATGAATTTGTGGGAACCTGGGTTAAACAGTTTTAGTCTGTTTTCCCATTGCAATCATTTATTCAACACATTATTGCCACAAATGCAAACAAGACATGATCCCTACCTTCAAGGAGCTCAGAATTTTAACTTAGAAGCCTGCTGCGAGAATTGGAGTGGGTAGGGAGAGGGGATAGGAGTGATGGCTGATCCCAGGGACAGTGGAAGAACTTCAGGTCAGTCCCTGAGGGGGTGAATGTGATGGGAGATCACCCAGGATGACTTTTTATTGCTAAGCTGTGTTGAGAGCTCTGCTAAAGCTTGAAATGTGACTGTTTGAATTGTAGCACCTGGGCGTGTGAATTTTCTCCAGGAAGGCTTAGCGGCTCATGAGCAGAGGCAGGGAAGCTGATTGGCAAGGTGGGTGCAATGGACAAACAAGGGGCTGAGAATCTAGAAGATGTTAGGGAGGCTATAGAGTGGACAACAGGGGCCGCTGGGCTGTGGATAGAGATAAGAATGTCATTCACAATATTACACTTTCTCCAGAAGCTGTCACAGGGTATCACACAGGGTGACCTGCTGGACTGTGGGGGCAGTTGGGTGACCAGACATGCTAGCCTCTCTGAAATGGGCCAGAAAAACAGTTACAGTTTTGGTTGATTACAAAAAAGTCATCTTGATTGTGGAAAAGGCTCGAGATTTTTCTCTGCCATGGAACACAGATACCCACCGAGGCGGCCGCTTAAATAACTTTGAACTCGGGACAGCTTGCAGGAGGAACTGCTCCCTGGCTTCTTCCCATAAGCACCAACCAGTGCCAAGGGTTTAAGCAGATCTTGGAAGAGCTGCAAGACCACGGTGCCCTCTGATAGGTCGCCAACCAAGGAGACTACAACTTGACTTTCTACAAAAGGTAGAGAGAGTGGGTTTCAGCTTGAAAAACATTTATTCAGACTTTGATGTCCCTTCGGAGGTGGGAAACGGTGGACCAGCCAGTCACCTAGGGATCAACAATGTCATCCAGGAGGAATGAATTCCTTCAGAACATGTTGAGGTGGAAGCTTCCCATGCATTTCCGGGGGCTGTGTGGGTGCACAGGGCATGAGTCACTACTTATGACCTTCCCACTCACAACTCAGACGATCACACAGGGAGTAAAGAGCTCGCTGTGATTTCTGGGTAAACTGTGGGCAGAGTGAAGGAGCTGTCTATAAATTGGTGACAGGCAGAATCCTCCATCCTCCATTCTGTAGTCACTCAAAGGGCTCCAGTTGCTTGAGGCATCGTTTTCTGGCCTCCTTTGATGGCTTTTTTGAGCAGGGTCATGCAGGAATCCAAGAAGGGTTTGGAGTTCCACTGAGCTGGGATTCAGGCCTGGCTCACTTACCAGCTGGGTCAGCTTGCCTGAGTTTCACAGGCTCTCTGAGCTTTACTCTCCTCCCCTGGAAAGTGGGGATAACAAAATCCTCTTGGAATTTTTGGGAGGGTTGAGCTTGGCCTCAGCAGGCTCATAATAAGTGCTGATTCCCTCCGTCTTTGGGGGGTTTCCTGAGTTCCTACCCCTTTAGGGGAGAAGCAGCCGTACTTCCTACACCCCAGGCACAGACAAGAACAGTGTTAATCAACTCAGTAAACAGAAGGAGGGGATTGATTTGTTCCCCTTCTCACACAAAGCTGAGCACGTAGCAGGGTATGGTTTTGAATATTAATGCATTCGAAGTGAGACGAACCACTTATAACAGAAACTGTCTTGCCGGCAAAGATTTATTCCCCATGTAGTTTTTCATGGCTCATAAAACGTGATGGATGAATGTAATTTTTAGTTTAATTTCTTGCCATGCAGTTCAGTAATTTTTGAGATAAACTCAAATTACTAAGGATCTGGAACTGTTTAAAGCAATGAGGAGCCATGCACATCTGGTTATACACAGGACACGGCACGCTTAAGTTTTTCAAGCCAGCCAAAGAAGGGGTGATTAGAAATCCCAGCACACATGTAAACCATGTTATCTTTAAAGTTCACTTCTGTCTCTAAATGCAAACCAAACTCCATTTAAGAAAATTTTTGTTGGCTCTTTGCGGGGAGTGGGTAGGGACACGGATAGATAGGAGGAGCATATAGGTTTTTTCCCTTAGATATTTTGTATCTTTTATGAAAATATATATTTGAATGGTTATAAACATGGGAAAGCAGTACTGAAGCTTATGAAAAATATATGTTTGGATTTTAAAATTTATTTTGCTTTGATTTCTCCTATAGGTTTTAAATGTTCATAAGGCAGTTGAGAGCCTGAGTCCTTTAAGAAATTAGCAATGTAGTACAGTGAGAAAAATCTGAGTTTTAGAGTTAATCAGAACTAAGAACACACAAGGTCAAATAATCAGGATGCAAACCAGCTCCTGAAGCAATTGTTACAGGCAGTAACGGGCCAAAGGGTAAATCTTTACAGACCAGTTTTCTTTGCAAGTAGTAAATAAATAAAAGTGAAATAAATACAAGCAAGAGAGTAAGGTACTGACCAAATGCAATTAACATTGTGACAAAGGTCAATTTTTTAGTGAAGATTTATATTCTTTTTTTTTTTTGCGGTACACGGGCCTCTCACTGCCGCGGCCTCTCCCGTTGCGGAGCACAGGCTCCGGACGCGCAGGCTCAGCGGCCATGGCTCACGGACCCAGCCGCTCCGCGGCATGTGGGATCTTCCCGGACCGGGGCACGAACCCGTGTCCCCTGCATCGGCAGGTGGACTCTCAACCACCGCGCCACCAGGGAAGCCCTATATTCATTTTTTTAAAAAAAAACAAATATTGCTCTAGGTTGTATCTTGCCTTAAATGTGTTCTTATTTATTAAACAGTGTTGGGTTAAATAAAATATGCTACTATCCTAAACGAAGATCTTTTTGTTCTTATAATCTTCCTAACAACAAAGAAAGATTAATGTTCAAACAAGCACATGTTTTGCCCTCTATCATGGACAATAACCTAAACAGAATTCTTCAGTATTACCAATTTCACCGTGGTCACACTGTACACACCCAGAATTACAATTTTAGTGTGGGTGAGTAAGATCTTTGCACATGCCAGGCAAAGCCAGAGCATTGAAAATAAAGGGGGAAAAATCTCAATTCAGTGATAAGTCTGGTTCCATGGTTGGAACAGTCTTCAGAAGTTGGAAAATTATGCCTGCAATAAAATTTAAAAGATAGAAGGTAATGATTTAAGAGAAAACTCTGGTGACAGTTCAAAGTGTCTGTGAGTCCCATGTATAGGCATCACTTTGGGGATGTTGGCTGCTCGCTAACACTTCATTGATAGGAAAAGAGCTACAGTCTATAAACTCTCAAAAGGGTAGTAGAAACAAGAGGCTAAGACACAAAATAAAATGAGCTACAGTCTTACCAATCTCCATTTACTTATTTATCACTCGCATACTACTGGTTTAGCAAAAGAATTTGAAGTAACTTTTAATGAAAAATTCAAAGGCATTATCATCCTAAAATAAAATAACAATGCCAAAAAGCCATGTAACAAAGGGAAAGACACTTGGTCCTTTGTGGGAACTTCAACCTCTCAGGTTTGCCCTCACACTGGGCAACAGAAGCACCTAAAGCCGGGTCTTCAGTGCCTCCAAGGTCTTTGTCCTGAAGCCCCAGCCCTGACCTGCTCCTCCAGGCCTTCCACCTCCCCTCCCCTGCAGCCCTGTTCACACCACACTGGCCTCATCTCAGGCCCTCAGCTCCACACCACTCCTTTCCTTTGATCTTCGATCTCTCTCTCAGGTTATCCCTCTGGCTTGTTATGCAGGAGGAAATTGATCCAAGATCAAGGAGAGAGATTTAATACAAACTGCTACTGACAAGGTATACCAATTTGAACATTTATTGACTAACCAACTATGTTTAGCCAGGCCAAAGCTGCAGGCTCATTTAAACTGCCCCCTCGCCTTCATGCTTGGGAAGGCCCAGATCACTCAGAAGTCAGTGGTACTATCATGGGTATTAGCTTCATAATGTCTGGTTCACCCATCATTTGGTATCACCCAGCTTTAGTTTCTCAATGTTACTGGTCTGCCTCTGTCCTCATAGAATAGATTTAGGTTCTGTATATCTCTAGACCAGTGGCTTTCAAATAGTTTTGACCCAGAACCCACAGTAAGAAATACATTCTTGATTACAACCCAGGACACGTGCATGCATGGGGACGCGCACACACACACACACACACACACACACACACACACTTCAACAGAAGTTTCATTTAGAAAGAAAAAATCCCCTTACTTTTACTACATGGGATACATGCTTATGTTTTCTATTCCATTTTATTTTATTGTTAAAAGCTTGAGTTGAGATGCTCTAAAATCAATTTCGTAATCCTCTAAAAATATTTGACTAGCAGTTTCAAAAAATCTGATCTTGAAATAGAATTACAAATGTATAAAACAAACTTATGTTTACCAGGGGGTAAGAGCGGGGAGAGATAAATTGGGAGATTGGGGTTGACATATACACACTACTATATATAAAATAGATAACTAATAAGAACCTACTGTACAGCACAGGGAACTCTACTCAATACTCTGTAATGGCCTATATGGGAAAAGAATCTAAAAAAGAGTGGATGTATGTATATGTATAACTGATTCACTTTGCTGTACACCTGAAACTAACAGAACATTGTAAATCAACTATATTCTAATAAAAAGTTTTTTAAAATTCTGATCTTGAGAAGTAGATAGTCCTGGTCTTATCTGCTGGTCCTTATCAGCATTGTTTTCTACCTTCAGACTGTCCAACTATAGCTAAATCATTCTCAAGATGTTGCTGGATCTTACTAGTTATGTGACTACTGGTTTAAGGGCCATCAATAAAATACAAACACCCCACACGTGCATGCACACACGTGCACACACACACACACACACACACTCCCTTCCTCAATTCTGTTGCTCCCATAGAATTTCATCTGGGTCTATTCCAGTTGCAGAATATCCCAAACTGTCTTGGCCACAATCAGTAACAGAGCCTTTTTCAGCCACCCTGGGTGGTCTAGGTCCTCCAGATCTTCTGACATGACCCCCTGCCTCATGCTCTGTTCCACAAGCTGGACCCTAAGAGGAGTGAGTTGTACCAAACAGTCCAGGTAAAAGATAATCTTTTAACTCCCTGGCAATCAAGACAAGAAAGGAACAGGGCACAAGGGTTTTGTAGGGATACTGACATAATTCTCATTAACCAATAAAAGGAAACATATTTCATCTGGAGAAATAAAAGTTTTCCTAGAACTAAATGCTGAGGAATTTATTGTGTGATATTCTTATATCTTCAGTACACACTGAGATGCATAGAAGCTGCTGAAATCTTATTCTATATATAAAGAATTCTACAGTATATGTCTTGATTTTGTCATTATTTATGCAGTTAATGTTTCTTGGTTTATTTTTCAAGTGTTCTAGAATTATTCCTAGATTTCCCCAAAGAGCATTTTTTAACTAATTGGCAGAACTGGATTTTGATAGCCCCTAAGCAGTCTTGAAGGGAACTCAACACTTGCTACTTACACTTCCTCACTACATACCCCACTCCTTACTCCCCTGAGCTACAATCTAATTATTTTTTACCCCCTCAAGATCAGACTTCAGGATTTCTCAACTGAACCTCTTCTCTAGGTGACTGTATCAGTCAGAATGGGCTACATTATGCTAAAGAAACAAACAACCCTAAAACCTTAGTGACTTAAAACAATAAGGTTTAAATCTCATTCATGCTACATGTGTCTATCTCACATTAGTTTGGAGGTAAGCGGGGTGCTCTGCCATATGTCATCCTCACTCAGGGACTCTGGTTTATGGAATACCCATATCTGGAATGTCACCTGTCGCTCTGATAGGGAGAAAGAGACATGGAAAATTGAGCACCAGGAGCTCTTAAAGTCTTCTACCTCATAGCGACACATGTCACTTCTGCATTCATTTCACTCACTAGAACAAGTCACATGGCCATTCCTAACATCAAGGGAATGGAAGAAGTACCATCTCACCCTGTGCCCGGGAGAGACACATAAGACATCTTATGCACAGTCCTCCCCATCAATAGAAGCTATGCCTCTCCACAGCATCTAACTCTGTTGAGCACTTCTCTTTCTTTAAATTCTCTTCTCCTTTGGCCCTGACCCCCTCTTCTCTGACTCCTTCTATTACCCTTCTTTTCTCCCTCAAAATGTATGTGTCCTCCATTGTCAGACCTAAAATTTCATCCAGAATGGACCAAAAAAGAACTTAGAAAAAATGGTCCAACAAAAAATGGTCATCTCAGAGAACTACAGCCAAAGTAAATATGCACAAATTTATAAAAAGCTCACTTTTTCCTCCAAGTTCTTTCTTTTCTAATAGACAATACAACCAACTGTCCAGAAATCCCATTTGGGAAAATTTATCTAACAGAATAAAAGCTCTACTATATAAGGATACATGTACTAAGATATTTATCTTATTACCGCTTAGAAAAGCAAAAACATGGGAAGAACCTAAGTGAGGAATTAGGGATGTTCCTTATTCAGCTGTGATATATCCATACCATGAACTATTATACAACTGTTAAAAAGATTGAAATAGAGGGAAAGCAGCCAAGATGGTGGAGTAGAAAGACCCTGAGCTCACCTCCTCTCATGAGCACACCAAAATCACAATTGTCTGAAGAAAAACCATCAATGAAAAAAAAACTCCAAAAAACCAGAACCTACCAGAAAAGATCTTCTACAACTAAAAATATAAAGAAGGAACCACGACAAGATGGGTAGGAGAGGGACTTCCCTGGTGGTGCAGTGGTTAAGAATCTGCCTGCCAATGCAGGGGACATGGGTTCGATCCCTGGTCCAGGAAGATCCCACATGCCATGGGACAACTAAGCCCATGAGCCACAACTGCTGAAGCCCACGTGCCACAACTATTGAAGCCCGGACGCCTAGAGCCTGTGCTCCGCAACCAGAGAAGCCACCGCATGGAGAAGCACACGCACTGCAACAAAGAGTAGCCCCCGCTTGTCACAACTAGAGAAAGCCTACACACAGCAATGACAACCCAAAGCAGACAAAAATAAATAAATAAAATAAATAAATTTATTTTTTAAAAAAAGATGAGTAGCAGAGGCAGACTTGCAATATAATCACAAGTGGGTGGGCAACCCACAAACTGGAGAATAATTATATTGCAGAGGTTCTCCCACAGGAGTTAGAGTTCTGAGCCCCACATCAGGCTTCCCAGACTGAGGATCCAGTACCAGGAAGATAAGCCCTCAGAGCATTTGCCTTTGAAGGCCAGAGATGTTTAACTGCAGGAGACCCACAAGACTGGGGGAAATAGAGACTCTACTCTTAAAGGACAAACACAAAATCCCACGCACACCAGGACCCAGGGCAAAAGCAGTAATTTGATAGGATCCTGGGCCAGACCTACCTGCTGGTCTTGCAGAGTCTCTTGGAGAGATGGGGCTGGGGGGAGGAGGCTGCAGCTCACCCTGGGTACATAGACACTGGTGGTAAACATATTGGCCACCAACTATATGAACACTCATGGCAGCTGCCATATTGGCTCACTAGTGCCAAGACCTGACCTCACCCAACTGTCTGTAGGCTCCAGTGCTGAGATGCCTCAGGCAAAACAGCTAACTGGGCAGAGACACAGCCTGACCCATCAATAGACAGGCTGCCTAAAGACTAAAGAGCCCATAGCCACCAACAGATATGTCCCTAGTCATGGCCAGCCCACCAGAGAGCCAAGACCCAGCTCCACCCACCAGTGGGCAAGCACCAGCCACCCCTGCCAGGAAGCCTGCACAAACCTCTAGAGCAGCCTCACCCACCAGGAGGAAGACATCAGAAGCAAGAAAACTATGACCCCAGAATGCAGACCAGACCCTCACTGGGACCAGCTGGGCCCTGGCCCTGCCCACTAGCAGACAAATGCAACCTTTGGGATACCCTGGACCTTATACTGAACTATGTCAGGAACTGCACCCTCCCACCCCAAATATCTGAAACAAGCTCTGGGACCCCTGGGCTCTGCATTCAGATGCCAGGAACAAGCTCTGCCTGCCAGTAGTTTGACATTGACCCCAGGATCTGGCTTCACCTGCCAGTGGTTGGGAATAAGCCCCAGAGTCTTCAGGACCCTGGCTCTGCCCACCAGTGAGCCAGCACTAGCCCCAGGACCCCCTAGGATTCCACAACCAGCCACCTTGTGACCAGGCCCTGCTAAACAGCAGCCAGCAGCATCCTCACAAGGCAGGGCCTGGCAACCAACCAGACAAGGGGCCAACCAAGCCCACCAGACTGCCCACATAGTCAGCCCGCCACAACAGAAGGACACACACAACCCTCTTAGGGGGAACCACTACAGCATATAGCTTGGGTGATGAGAAGCGAGTGCACTGCTGGTACACATAGGATGTCTCCTACAGAGGGCTACTTCTCCAAGGTTGAGAAATGTAACTAACCTACCACACACATAAAAATACAAATAGCAACTTAGACAGACTGAGGCAGCAGAGGAACATGCTCCAGATAAAGGAACAAGATAAAACTCTAGAAGAAGAACTAAATGAAATGGAGACAGGCAATATACCCGAGAAAGAGTTCAGAGTAATGATTGTAAAGATGATCAGAGACCTCAGGAGGACAATGGATATACAGAGCAAGAAGTTAGAAGGTTTAAAAAAAGAGTTAGAAAACATAAAGAATAACCAAACAGAACTGAAGAATACAATAACCGAAATGAAAAATACACTAGAAGGAATAAATAGTAGACCAAATGAGGCAGAAGAACAGATCACTGAGCTGGAAGACAGAGTAGTGAAAATCACTGCCAATGAACGGGAGAAAAAAAGGATGAAAAGAAATGTGTACAGTTTAAGGGACCTCTTGGACAACATCAGGTACACTAATATTTGCATTATAGGGGTCCCAGAAGGAGAAGAGAGAAAGAAAGTGTCCAAGAAAATATTTGAAGAGATAATAGCTGAAAAATTCCTTAACCTTAGAAAGGTAATAGTCATCCAAGTCCAGGAAGCACAGAGTGCCCCACACAGGATTAACCCAAGGAGGAGCACAACAAGACATATTGTAATCAAAATGACAAAAATTAAAGATAAAGAGAGAATACTAAAAGCAGCAAGGGAAAAACAACAAATAACATACAGGGGAACTCCCATAAGGCTATCAGCTGATTTTTCAGCAGAAACTCCACAGTCCAGAAGGGAGTGGTGCAATGTATTTAAACTTATGGAAGGGAAAAACCTACAACCAAGAATACTCTATCCAGCAAGGTTTTCATTCAGATTTCATGAAGTCAAAAGCTTTTCAGACAGGCAAAAGCTAAAAGAATTCAGCACCACTAGACCAGCTTTACAACAAATGTTAAAGGAACTTCTATAGGTGAAAAAGAAAAGGCCACAACTAGACACAAGAAAATTACAAAGTGAAAAAGCTCACTGGTAAAGGCAAACATACAGTAAAGGTAGGAAATCATTCACACACAAAGCTAGTAGGGAGGTTAAAAGACAAAGTAGTAAAATCATCTGTATCCACAATAAGCAGTTAAGGGATACACAAAACAATTAGGTGTAAAATATAATATCAGAAACAATAATTATGAGGGGAGAAGAGTATTTAAAATGCATTTGAAATTTAGAGATAAGCAACTTAAAACAATCACATATGTACAGACAGATGGATACAAAGGCAAGACCTGTATATATGCTGCCTACAAGAGACTCACTTCAGATCTAGAGACACATACAGACTGAAAGTGGGGGGATGGAAAAACGTATTCCATGCAAATGGAAATCAAAAGAAAGCCAAAGTAGCAATACTTATATTAGGCAAAATAGACTTTAAAATAAAGACTGTTATAAGAGACAAAGGAGGACAATGCATAATTATCAAAGGATCAATCCAAGAAGAAGATATAAGAAGTGTAAATATATATGCACCCAACATAGGAGCACCTCAATATATAAGGCAAATATTAACAGACATAAAAGGAGAAATCGACAGTAACACAACACAGTAATAGTAAGGAAATTTAACACCCCACTTATATCAATGGACAGATCATCCAGACAGAAAATCAACAAGGAAACACAGGCCTTAAATAACACATTAGACCAAATGGACTTAACTGATATTTATAGAGCATTCCATCCAAAAGCAGTAGAATACACATTCTTTTCAAGTGCACATAGACCATTCCTCAGAATAGATCACATGCTAGGCCACAAAACAAGCCTCAGTAAATTTAAGAAAACTGAAGTCATATCAAGCATCTTTTCCAAACACAACAGTATGAGACTAGAAATTAACTACAAGAAAGAAACTGAAAAAAAACCAAACACGTGGAGGCTAAACAATGTGCTACTAAACAACAAACGGATCACTGACAAAATCAAAGAGGAAATCAAAAAATACCTAGAGACAAATGAAAACAAAAACATGATTATCCAAAACCTGTGGGACACAGCAAAAGCAGTTCTAAGAGGAAAGTTTATAGTGATACAAGTTTACCTTAGGAAACAAGAAGAATCTCAGATAAACAATCTAACCTTACACCTGAAGCAACTAGAGAAAGAAGAACAAACAAAATCCAAAGTTAGTAGGAGGAAAGAAATTATAAAGATCAGAGCAAAAATAAATGAAATAGAGACTAAAAAAGCAATAGAAAAGATCAATGAAACTAAAAGCTGGTTCTTTGAAAAGATAAACCAAATTGATAAAACTTTAGCCAGACTCATGAAGAAAAAATGGGAGAGGGCCCAAATCAATAAAATCAGAAATGAAAAAGGAGACGTTACAAACAACAGAACAGAAATACAAAGGATCATGAGACTGATACAAGCAACTATACACTAATAATCTAGAAGAATATGAAGAATAATCTAGAAGAAATGAACAAAGTTTTAGAAAGGTACAATCTCCCAAGACTGAACCAGGAAGAAATAGAAAATATGAAAAGACAAATTACCAGTACTGAAATTGAATCAGTAATTTAAAAACTCCCGACAAACAAAAGTCCAGGACCAGATGGCTTCACAGGTGAATTCTACCAAACATTTAGAGAAGAGTTAACATCTATACTTCTGAAACTATTCCAAAAAATTACAGAGGAAAGAACACGTCTGAACTCATTCTGTGAGGCCACCATCACCATGATACCAAAAGGAGACAAAGGTGTCACTAAAAAAGAAAATTACAGGCCAATATCACTGATAAACATAGATGCAAAAATCCTCAGCAAAATACTAGCAAATAAATCCACAATACATTAAAAGGATCATACACCATGATCAAGAGGGATTGATCCCAGGGATGCAAGGACTTTTCAACATCCCCAAATCAGTCAATGTGATACACCACATTAAAAAATTGAAGAATAAAAAGCATATGATCATCTCAATAGATGCAGAAAAAGCTTTTGATAAAAATCAACATCCATTTATGATAAAAAAAAACTTCATAAAGTAGGCACAGAGGGAACATATCTCAAAATAAAAAAGGCCATATATGACAAACCCACAGCTAATATCATACTCAATGGTGAAAAACTGAAAGCATTCCCTCTAAGATCAGGAACAAGACAAGGATGCCCACTTTTGCCATTTTTACCCAATATAGTTTTGGAAGTCCTAACCATAGCAATCAGAGAAGAAAAACAAATAAAAGGAACCCAAATTGGAAAGGAGGAAGTAAAACTGTCACTGTTCGCAGATGACATGACACTATACGTAGAAAATCCTAAAGAAAATCCTAAAGATGTCACCAGAAAACTACTAGAGCTCATCAACAAATTTGGTAAAGTAGCAGGATACAAAATTAATATACAGAAATCTGTTGCATTTCTATACACTTACAATAAAATATCAGAAAGAAAAATTAAGAAAACAATCCCATTTACCATCACATCGAAAAGAATAAAATACCTAGGAATAAACCTACCTAAGGAGGCAAAAGACCTGTACTCTGAAAACTATAAGGCATTGATGAAGGAAATCGAAGATGACACAAACAGATGGAAAGATATACCATGTTCTTGGATTGGAAAGATCAATACTGTTAAAATGACCACAATACCCAAGGCAATCTACAGATTGAATGCAATCTCTATCAAATTATCAGTGGCATTTTTCACAGAACTAAAATTTTAAAATATTAAATTTGAATTTGTGTTTCTTTTGTATAGAAACACAAAAGACCCTGAATAGCCAAAACAATCTTGAAAATAAAGGATGGAGCTGGGGGAAATCCCTGACTTCAGACTATTCTACAAAGCTACAGTAACCAAAACAGTATGGTACTGGCACAAAAACAGACACATAGATCAGTGGAACAGAATAGAAAGCCAAGAAATAAACCCGTGCACGTATGGTCAATTAATCTATGACAAAGGAGGCAAGAATATAAAATGGATAAAGACAGTCTTTTCAATAAGCGATGCTGGGGAAACTGGACAGCTACATGTAAAAGAATGAAATTAGAATATTCTCTAACACCATATACAAAAATAAACTAAAAATGGATTAAAGATCTAAATGTAAGACCAGATACTATACAAATCCTAGAGGAAAATATAGGCAGAACACTCTTTGACATAAATTGCAGCAATATTTTTTTGGATCCATCTCCTAGAGTAATGGAAACAAAAGCAAAAATAAACAAATTGAACTTAATTAAACTTAAAAGCTTTTGCATAGCAAAGGAAACCATAAACAAAACAAAAAGACAACCTACAGACTGGGAGAAAATATTTGCAAATGATGTGACCAACAAGGGATTAATTTCCAAAATATACAAACAAATTATACAGCCCAATACCAAAAAAACAAACAACCCAATTAAAAAATGGGCAGACCTAATTAGACATTTCTCCAAAGAAGATATACAAATGGCCAATAGGCACATGAAAACATGCTCAATATTGCTAATTATTACAGAAATGCAAATCAAAACTACAATGAGGTATCACCTCACACTGGTCAGAATGGCCATCATCAAAAAGACTACAAATAATAAATGCTGGAGAGGGTGTGGAGAAAAGGGAACCCTCTTATACTGTTGATGGGAATATAAATTGGTGCAGCCACTATGGAAAACAGCATGGATGTTCCTTGAAAAGCTAAAAATAGGCTTACCATATGATCCAGCAATCCCACTCCTGGGCATATAACCAGAAAAGATGAAAACTCTAATTCAAAAAGATCCATGCACCCCAGTGTTCATAGCAGCACTGTTTACAATAGCCAAGACATAGAAACAACCTAAATATCCACCAACAGGTGAAGTGAATGGATAAAGATGGTGTGGTAGATATATATGCAATGGAATATTACTCAGCCATAAAAGAGAAAGAAATAATGCCATTTGGACCTAAAGATTATCATATTTAGTGAAGTAATCAGACAGAGAAAGACAAATGTCATATGATATCACTCATATGTGGATTCTAAAGAAATGATACAAATGAACTTATTTACAAAACAGAAATAGACCCACAAACATGGAAAACAAACTTATGGCTACCAGAGAGGAAAGGCTGGGGGAGAGATTAATTAGGAATTTGAGATTAACAGATACATGCTACTATATATAAAATGGATAAACAACAAGGATCTACTGTATAGCACTGGGAACTATATTCAACATCTTGTAATAACCTATAATGGAAAAGAATCTGAAAAAAGAATATATCTATATCAATATATCTATATATCTATATATCTATATATATATAACAGAATCAATATGCTATATACCTAAACATTGTAAATCAACTATACTTCAAAAAAAGATTGAAATAGAGCTACCCCTCATTGTCCATAGTGTATTGTTAAATAAGAAAGTCAATTTGCAGAGTTACATTTATTCCAAAATGGCAACCAGCAAACACCAAAACACCAACACCAACCAAAAGGTCCTAACTATGTGTTTTTGTGTTTCAGCATAAAGGAAATATAGAAGGATATACAACAGGTTGTTAATGTTGATAATCCCAGAAGGATTAGAATGGAGGGCAGTGGGAAGAGATTTTTAACCTTCTAAAAATATAGTTTAGGATGGTTTCATAGATTATAATCATTGATACTGTAATTTTTAATTAAATAAGGGATAAGGTAATACAAAAAGAAAACTAAAGGAAATTTTAATTAAGGAAAACAATAACAAAAATAAATCCTGTAATTTCAACACCTCCACCCTGCCACCTGTCCACATTTATTTCATAGCTGTGGTCCCAATGCACGTACCAGCTTTTCACTTAACTTCACACCTTAAATGCTTTTTCTGATCACCCCTCAGTCCTTGCAAAGATTTCCTTTATCTTCATCACCCTGTAAAGGGCTAATAAACTATAATTTATCAAACCACTATTTCAAAGTGGATAGCATGATGATCATTGCAATACTAGGTCTGTCATCTTAGTTTATGCCTTTAAACATTATTTTTCCTTGAGGGCCATTTTCTATTATGAATTTTTGATGTAGGAGCAACATTAGTTTCTTTTTGTATTCTAGCATGATTTATAAGGCAAATACTCTGTTTCAACATTACTCATCATTAACTTCAGACCTTCCATAAATATCCCGTGCACCATAACCATCAATTTATATCTATCTATTCCAGCATAACTTTAGAATTTCTTTTATGGCAGATAAGAAGTTAAGTCCTTTTTGGATTTTCTTCCTTCTTTCATGCTTTCTTTCATTACCTTAATCTGAGAGCTAATATACCTCTTTTTGTGTCTTCTACACCTTGTTTTCATTCCAACCAATTAAAATAAATACTTCCTCTCCTTTCCCTCCTGCTTGCTTTGTAAAGGGTGGGGGGAGTAAGAATATATATTTATATTTATTTGTTGGTGCATAAGAAACTTCTTTCAGTGGTTCTATCTATTAGCTAGATATGGAAATAGTCTTACCTGTGGTGAGATGGGGGTGGGAGCCAGGTTGGATGGGAATAGGAATGGGGGAATATAGATATTTCACAATATCTATCTACCATCTCTCAGTTATGCATTTATCTCTTCAAGATGTGCTACTATCTATAAAAATTTCCAGTGGGACCAAATTAGGATAGTTTCACATTCCTCTACCACAACTTACAGTGTCTAAAGATAACGAATTCTATTTACAGAATTTTTAAAGAAAAAGAGATTGATATAAGATGGCTATGTCCATTCAGTCTATTATTTTTTTCATGAAAGACATTCTAAGACCTGAAAAATTTTCAGAAACTATACAACTCAAATAGTTATTCTGTTGAAATCATTGGAGGGTCTTATCTAGAATAATGAGTGTTAAATGGAGAAATTTTCGCTACAAAAATGCATAAATAATGAGCAATGAACTCAATTATTCCACATAAAATATAACTAGTATTTCAACCACTTGTTTAGAAAATAAGTAAAAATAACCTAAGTGGGAAAAGGTGCTTTCTTATAGAACCAAGAGTAAATAATAAAGGAGTGACTTCACAGTAAACACATTTCTCATTTACATGAAGTCCAGCAGGCAATGGTGGGAGACAGGAAGCATCCTAGATATCTCTTTATTTGTTTTGGGGACTATGTATATTTGGATCATCTCTATCTGGTGTTTCACCATTATAATCTCCTATAGTCGCCATTTTATCTTTTAACAGTTTTCTATGATTGTAATCATTGCAGAGCAGAATTTTAAGCTGTTCTGTTTCTATTCACAACTGCCCATTCCTTGAGATTGACTTGCGGATTTTGTTTTATTTTATGCAGGTCATGGGATACACAATTTTATGCAGGAAAATGGTCCTAGAAAAGAAAATTATCTCTGTAACTAAAGGTCTCACAATCTAGAAAAAGAGGCATACAAACACACCACTGCAGCAGTTAAAAAAAAAAAAAAAAAGCAGCACTTGAGAGAGGTGTGTGAGAACATAAAAGAGGGAGCAATTCACTCTGCGTAGAGTTGAGAAAGATGACATCTGATCCTAGCTGAATATGACCTGGTCCCCCATAAGGACATGGGTGGGGAGCATTCTAAGCAGAGGGAACAGCATCTGCAAAGATATGGTGGCTTGTCTAGGGAGAGCCTGCTAGAAATTGGCAAGAATTATATGTGTGAGGAAAGAGACTGGGGGTTTTTGTATAATTCAATTCGAAATGATCTCTAGTTGATTGTTCATTCCTTCCAGAAAGATGTCATTTTGTAAGTAAATCAATTCAAAATCAGTATGCCTTAAATTCTAAAAAGACTCTGCAAATCCTGAGCTCTCTAAGCATGGCTGCAGGGTGCTTCGAAAACACACCAGCATAACATTAACATCCCAGTATGATAAGAGGTGGAAGATGGATTTTTAACTGTCAGAACTGTGATGCAACTGTCAAAGTACATGAAATCAGCCACATAAATATCACAGGCCTACCCACTCTGGGACAGCAGAGAACCTCAAACGTTTTAGCAAGTGAGGACATAAAAATAAAGGAAGACTCTGCATGTATCTTCTCATGGAGGATCCAGCCACTTCCATGTCCAGATTTTCTGTACTTCCTCTCCCCAAACATTTTCTTTTAATGCCAAATGAAATTCTTTCACTAAACAATTTCTCTCCCCTGGGTCTGCACTTAGTGTTCAAGTTTTGCTTCTTTGAAATGCTAAAAATGTGAAAAGAAAAAATAATAAATTTGAGCTGGACTTGCATGGAAAACCCAGTATTCCTGCCAGAGCTTCTATGAGAGGTAACTGTGAGAACTTTGGTTCGGTGATTGGCAATGCTGAGCTAACCTCGCTGGGGCCAGCACGTGCTGATGGGGAGAGAGAACAGATCTTCTGAAATGTAAATTTGCCCAGCCCATACCACTGTCCTGCTTCCTCTGACAGTGGACCAAGAAACAAGGACATTGAGGGTAATTTTGCATGAATAATGCATCATGGCCTGGGATGGCTGTGGCTCTTAATACTGCCATTTCTCAGAATAACAATGGGATCAGGTTATTTCAGACATTTCAATTAAATTCAACAAATGTTTATTAAATACTTTGAGTATGGCTGCAAGTCACTCCTCTGTAGCACTTTCTGAAGAGGCTAAGATAAAGACAACTCCAGGCTTGCCCTCAAAAGCTTAAAACCTGGGGCTTCCCTGGTGGTGCAGTGGCTGAGAGTCCGCCTGCCGATGCAGGGGACACGGGTTTGTGCCCCAGTCCGGGAAGATCCCACATGCCACGCAGTGGCTAGGCCCGTGAGCTATGGCCCCTGAGCCTGCACGTCCGGAGCCTGTGCTCCGCAACGGGAGAGGCCACAACAGTGAGAGGCCTGCGTACCGCAAAAAAAAAAAAAAAAAAAAAAAAAAAAGCTTAAAACCTAAAGAGGGAGATGGAACAAGTGCACAGATACTCAGTGAACCTCAGAAAATGCAAGTGCCACGGAGAGTTACCAGTAAGCATCTGTGGAGGTTGAGGATGCCGGAAGGAAATGTCAACAGAGACGGATTTGAAGAACGGGACAGCAACAGTTTTGAGAACCAACTATGTGCCAGACACTAGCATGTAACTTTAGAGCTAATCCCCCCAACAGCCCTACCAAATAGGTATTGCCATCCGCATTTACCTAATGAGTAAAGCGGGGCTCTGGAAGGTTAAACAGCATACTCCAAACCACAACCATCAGAGGGTAGACCCAAAACTGAATCCTAGATATGGCTTTCCCTACTATACTGAGCTGACTTTTCTGGGAGTGAAAATGGGAAGGCCTTCAAGAGTAAGGAAACAGCCAAATCAAAGGCATGAAGGCAGCAAAGGATAAAATATATTAGGAAAACCTGTGAAACTTGTTATCTAGTTAAACTTGTTGACCCAGTTAAACTTGCAAGAAAGAGTGGAGGTTAGGCTTTGAATGCAGGGTGAGAAGTTTCCACTTTTGCTGGCAGTAGGAGTCATGGAAAGTGTAGCCAAAATGACATGGTTGGATTAGTGCTTTAGCAAGTGGACCTAGATAAATTGCTCAGATGAGATGAGAGTGAGAAGAAATTAAAGTTTATTTTAAGAGTCCAGAGTTGAGAAGATATCAAACTCAGGTGTAGGATGAATCTGCCTGGCTTCCTCCTTCACATCACACACACTTATTCTATAGTTGAAGCCACTTGGTGTCTGTTTGCAAACTTAGAGACCCATCTTGTTCTTACAAGAGTCAATGACCCAGCGGACCCCTTCTAGTACCAAGACAGAGGGTGACCCAGAGGTCAGGCAAACATTCTTGGGGAAAGCTCAAAAATACTTCTTGAGAAAAATCTTATGAACGGCCAGAATATCTGAAATCACCAAGGAGGAAATCTTGAATCATTTTGGTTTAATATTTTAAAAAAGGATGACTCTGTAGGTTAGAGAGCTTGAGGAAACCTGAAAGATATACATATTTATTTACTTATTTAAAGTCTTGTTTTTCATTTGGTTAATTCTGCATCTCAGTTGAATGTACTAAGATAGCTCCTGGGCCAGACATATATTTATTTATTCATTCATTCAGCACATTTACTTAATATTATAAGAGGATGAAAACAGACACAGTAGAAGCCCCCTAGATCTCCATGCCTTGTCCCCTTTCCTCATTTTACTTCTTTCCTCTTTTTTTCCTTCTACCTTATCCTCCCCAATCCTTGATTAGCAGAGAAGCTGCAACGTTTAAAAAAGCAAAACAATGAGAAGATAAACAAAATTGATAAACCATTAGCCAGGCTCATCAAGAAAAAGAGGGAGAGGGCTCGAATCAATAAAATTAGAAATGAAAAAGGAGAAGTTACAACAGACACCACAGAAATACAAAGCATCCTAAGAGACTACTACAAGCAACTCTATGCCAATAAAATGGACAACCTGGAAGAAATGGACAAATTCTTAGAAAGCTATAACCTTCCAAGACTGAACCAGAAAGAAACAGAAAATATGAACAGGCCAATCACAAGTAATGAAATTGAAACTATGATTAAAAATCTTGCAACAAACAAAAGTCCAGGACCAGATGGCTTTACAGGTGAACTCTATCAAACAGTTGGAGAAGAGCTAACACCCATCATTCTCAAACTCTTTCAAAAAATTGCAGAGGAAGGAACACTCCCAAACTCATTCTATGAGGCCACCATCACTCTGATACCAAAACCAGACAAAGATACTACAAAAACAGAAAATTACAGACCAATATCACTGATGAATATAGATGCAAAAATCCTCAACAAAATACTAGCAAACAGAATCCAACAACACATTAAAAGGATCATACACCATGATCAAGTGGGATTTATCTCAGGGATGCAAGGATTCTTCAATATATGAAAATCAATCAATGTGATATACCATATTAACAAATTGAAGAATAAAAACCATATGATCATCTCAATAGATGTAGAAAAAGTTTTTGACAAAATTCAACACCCATTTATGATAAAAACTCTAAAGAAAGTTGGCATAGAGGGAACCTACCTCAACATAATAAAGGCCATATATGACAAACCCACAGCAAACATAATTCTCAATGGTGAAACACTGAAAGCATTTCCTCTAAGATCAGGAAAAAGACAAGGATGTCCACTCTTGCCACTATTATTCAACAGAGTTTTGGAAGTCCTAGTCACGGCAATCAGAGAAGAAAAAGAAATAAAAGGAATACAAATTAGAAAAGAAGAAATAAAGCTGTCACTGTTTGCAGATGACATGATACTATACATAGAGAACCCTAAAGATGCCACCAGAAAACTACTAGAGCTAATCAATGAATTTGGTAAAATTGCAGGATACAAAATTAATGCACAGAAATCTCTTGAATTCCTATACACTAATGATGAAAAATTTGAAAGAGAAACTAAGGAAACACTCCCATTTACCATTGCAACAAAAAGAATATAATACCTAGGAATAAACCTACCTAGGGAGACAAAAGACCTGTATGCAGAAAACTATAAGACACTGTTGAAAGAAATGAAAGATGATACCAACAGATGGAGAGATACACCATGTTCTTGTGTTGGAAGAATCAACATTGTGAAAATGACTATACTACCCAAAGCAATCTACAGATTCAATGCAATCCCTATCAAATTACCAGTGGTATTTTTTTACAGAAGTAGAACAAAAAATCTTAAAATTTGTATGGAGACACAAAAGACCCCGAATAGCCAAAGCAGTCTTGAGGGAAAAAAATGGAGCTGGAGGAATCAGACTCCCTGACTTCAGACTACACTACAAAACTACAGTAATCAAGACAATATGGTACTGGCACAGAAACAGAAATATAGATCAATGGAACAGGATAGAAAGCCCAGAGATAAACCCACGCACCTGTGGTCAACTAATCAATGACAAAGGAGGCAAGGATATACAATGGAGAAAAGGCAGTCTCTTCAATAAGTGGTGCTGGGAAAACTGGACAGCTACATGTAAAAGAATGAAATTAGAACACTCCCTAACACCATACACAAAAATAAACTCAAAATGGATTAGAGACCTAAATGTAAGACCAGACACTATAAAACTCTTAGAGGAAAACATAGGAAGAACACTCTTTGACATAAATCCCAGCAAGATCTTTTTTGATCCGCCTCTTAGAGTAATGGAAATAAAAACAAAAATAAACAAATGGGACCTAATGAAACTTAAAAGCTGTTGCGAAGCAAAGGAAACTACACACAAGATGAAAAGACAGCCCTCAGAATGGGAGAAAATGTTTGCAAATGAATCAATAGACAAAGGATTAGTCTCCAAAATATATAAACAGGTCATGCAGCTCAATATTAAAAAAAAAAAAAAAACCCAATCCAAAAATGGGCAGAAGACCCATTTCTGGATAGACATTTCTAAATAGACATTTCTCCGAAGAGGACATACAGATGGCCAAAAGCACATGAAAAGCTGCTCAACGTCACTAATTATTAGAGAAATGCAAATCAAAACTACAATGAGGTATCACCTCACACCAGTTAGAATGGCCATCATCAGAAAATCTACAAACAACAAATGCTGGAGAGGGTGTGGAGAAAAGGGAACCCTCTTACACTGTTGGTGGGAATGTAAATTGATACAGCCACTATGGAGAACAGTATCGAGGTTCCTTAAAAAACTAAAAATAGAACTACCCTATGACCCAGCAATCCCACTACTGGGCATATACCCTGAGAAAACCGTAATTCAAAAAGACACATGCACCCCAATGTTCATTGCAGCACTATTTACAATAGCCAGGTCATGGAAGCAACCTAAATGCCCATCGACAGATGAATGGATAAAGAAGATGTGGTGCATATATACAATGGAATATTACTCAGCCATAAAAAGGAACAAAATTGGGTCCTTTGTAGAGATGTGGATGAATCTGGAGACTGTCACACAGAGTGAAGTAAGTCAGAAAGAGAAAAACAAACATCACATATTAATGCATATATGTGGAATCTAGAAAAATAGTACAGATGAACCAGTTTGCAGGGCAGAAATAGAGACACAGATGTAGAGAACAAATGTATGGACACCAAGGGGGGAAAGTGGCGGGGGGTGGGTGTGGGATGAATTGGGAGATTGGGATTGACATGTATACACTGATGTGTATAAAATGGGTGACGAATAAGAACCTGCTGTATAAAAAAATAAATAAAAGAAAATTCAAAAAACAAAACAAAAACAAAAAACAGCTCTTGAAAGAACGGTTCTGGGGTTGCACCAATGATCCTGAACAAGAGGCACAGGTCCAAGCACAAGTTTCACAGAAGTTAGTGACAAAAATGACTACCTGAGCCAAACCACAAGGACACATACCTCTCTCTTCTCTCCACCCCATAAAACTAATAATCCTGCTTTGACTCAGAGTCACCTCATCTCAGGAGCTCACTGATGCACATCAGCTGAGTAAAGCCTTTAGTTTCTACTGAGTCACTTCAACTATTTTCTTCCTTGACCATCTCTTCTGTAAGTTAGGTACTTCATTAGGTGGTTTATATATATATTGTCTTGTTTAACCTTCACAAATAACCCTAGAGTAAAAATATTATTCCCGGTTTATAGATGTCAATACCGAGGCTTAGGTAGATTGGATAACTGGCCTAAAGTCAGTACATGGTACAGCCATGGTTTAAACCCTGATCTACCGGACTCCAACCACGGGTGCAGACAGAGATGTAGAAACCAGGAGATGGTGGACAGTGGTGTCAGGAAGCTGAGGGAAAAAGGAGAGAAGGAAGAGGCGACCATCTGCTGTGTGCCAGGCCCTATGTATCTGCTTTCACACACTCTGTCTCCTTTAATCCAGTTTACAAACAAAGGCATGGAGCTTCAAGATGGCAAGTAACTCATCTGAGTTCACACAACTAGGCAGCACTCTTGGTTCCTTCCCCACCCACTTACCCAGAACCATGTGTCACCAGTTGCCCTCCCCACACATACTTTCACTGTCTCCTTCCCAACTTGTGGGCAGCTTCCTCTCTGCTCTCAAACTCACGAATTTTCAAAGGAAGTGCCCCCTAAATCTTATACCTCGTCCCCCCGCGCTCAAGCTACTTCCTTACATCCATTCTAGAAAAAATACTTTTACATTTACCACCTTCACTTCCTCACCTTCCAGCAACTCATTTCAGCCTGGCTCTGCCCCTGCCACTCCTCTGAAACTGATCTAAAGCCATGTATCAGTCAAGATACTCCTGGGCAACAAAATCAATAGGCTATAGATGGAGAAAAAGAAAATTGTTATAAGGAACTGACTCACGTGATCATGGAAGCTGAGTTCCCATGATCTGCCATCTGCAAGTTGGAGATCCAGGAAAGCCAGGGGTGCAGCTCCAGTCTGAGTCTGAAGGACTGAGAACCAGGGGAGCCGAGGGTGAAAGTCCCTGTCCCGGGCCAGGAGAAGACTGATGTCCCAGCTCAGCACACAGGCAGAGACTGAGCTTCTCCTTCCTCTCCTTTTCGTTCTAGTCAGGTTGTCAGTGAGCTGGGTGACGCCCACCCACACTGGGGAGGGCAATTAGCTTTACCAATTCAAGTGTTAACATCATCCAGAAACACCCTCATAGATACACCCAGAATAACATTTAATTGAATACCCGGGCGCCCTGTAGCCCGGTCAAGCTGACCCATAAAATTAACCACACAAACCACTAAAGGTTCCTTAATGGTCAAATCTAGTGGTTGCTTCTCAGCCCCCATCCTTGCTGAGGCTCATACGAATTTGATAGTGTCTATGTAGTTTATACATAAAATATATGCAGGTGGAGCTAACCTGATTGTAGCAGGGGAGGGGGCCTGACCCAGCTTCCCTTCTTTCTTCTCCCTCCCTGCAATTCTCCCTGAAGCGCCTCAGGGAAGCCCTGGAGTTCTGAGGGGCAGAGACTGGATGCCACTCTAGGGAGAAAAGAGCTCAGGACTTGAAAATCAGCTGACAGGGGTTAGATGCTTGACATCCCCAAAATCCACCTCTGTAACCCTAAGGGGTAAAGGAAACCAATGGTTGGATTAACCCAGAGTGGGGTTCTGGCTGGGTAGTTCAAGGGAGTTGACTGATGGATAAAGGAAAAATAGACTTGAGAGGCTGACGCCACCACAAACTTGGAACTAGGAACGTGGGTAAGAAAAACCTTTAGGATTTACTCTCAACCCCAACCCATAAAAGAAAGGCCACACAAAACAGAAATAGAGTCACAGATGTAGAAAACAAACTTATGGTTACCAGGGGGTAAGGTGGAGGAAGGGATAGATTGGGAGATTGGGATTGACATATACACACTACTGTATATAAAAGAGATAACTAATAAGGACCTACTGTACAGCACAGGGAACTCTACTCAGTACTCTGTAATGGCCTATGTGGGAAAAGAATCTAAAAAAGAGTGGATATATGTATAACTGATTCACTTTGCTATACAGCAGAAACTAATACAACATTGTAAATCAACAATACTTCAATTAAAAAAAAAAAAGCCCACACATCAGAGTAACTTACATCCCCTATGGGCTGTGAGCTCTTTGAGAGCAGGGACCAGGGATTCTCAGGGGAAGTTTCATAAACACTTGATGGGTGGACATAAAATTGAAATCCACCCACACGTCACACGCATTTTTCTTCTTCGGTGAAATCACACAGAGCTCTGAGACGACAGCTCTCCATGGGTCTGGAGAGCAGCTAGAAAAATTTCCAGCCAGTTGCCAGGGATATCCAGAAGGTAAGCAAGGTGCCCACAAAGAGTGAAATTCAACTTTGAAAAATCTCACACGATTGTAGGAAAGTTTGCTTGTTTGTTGGATGGTTGTTAAAACGTTAAAGTTTTTCCCAGCAGGTACTCCGTTTTGCTGTCAGAGGAATGAATAAATGAACAGAACGTGCACTTGGCCTGGGAATTCAGAAAAGACCTTGTGGTTTTCGCTTTTTTCCTCTTACAGATCTCAGCACCTGTCAACTTAATTCACACAAATTCAGAGTGAGGCACTTTCTCTCCATTTTACAAATTTCATGACAATGCTATCTATTTCCTGTCAAATTAGTGTACTTCCCCTTTTTACTAGTCTTTTGTTACGTAGATCTATAGATAATTTTAATTCTAGTGTCCTTGTCTTTATTAAACCGATATCCTCTACTGGATTAAGTTGGGTCATAAAAAATGTATCACATTATTTTATGTAGCATAAATATAATGGTGTGTCTTCAGTGTACCGTCAGGTCTTTGGTGGTAATGAATAACCGACTTTCACTGCCCGCTGAGAATGCTGACTTTCCCTCCCACTCCACAGCTGTGGCTGATACTAGATTATTTTCAAGCTGTACCATCTCTGCTTTCCCCTAAGAATCACCTGGTGAGACAATCACCTATTCTATTCCAACCTAATTGCATTGTCTCTCCACTGAAAAAAAATTTACAGCCATCCTCTTCTTTGTTCGTGACTGATTCCCTTATGAGATTTTTCTTAGGCAATAAGAAATTGAATACTTTAAATTCTGAGAAAATGTGTGGTCTCTTGGGAGTGACCAGGCTGATGCGCCGTACTTCTTCAGTCTTCGGTGTCCTGTGGTGCCTTCTGAGACCAGTGTCCGCATTCACTTAGCCAGGGTCCTCCTGGCCTCAAAGGATTGGGGCCAAGAATCAATGAGACAGCGTCCCCAGGAGGACAAGTTGGGAATGGCAGAAGCCAGGAAATTGAGTGATTCCCAGTCTGGAAGGCTCCAGAGAGGCAAACTGCCCAGGTGAGGCAAGAAATGCCCAGCCTGGCTGGAGTCTTTTGACCAGGGAGAAGTTTCCTAAAAGAAAGAAGCATCCCTGCATTCATCCCTAAGCCAGGGGACAGTGGGAAGAGAGGGGTGCTAGTGAGCTCCACTTTCTGAAATAAAAATGGATGTTTAGGGGCTTCCCTGGTGGCGCAGTGGTTGAGAGTCCGCCTGCCGATGCAGGGGACACGGGTTCGTGCCCCGGTCCGGGAAGATCCCACATGCTGCGGAGCGGCTGGGTCCGTGAGCCATGGCCGCTGAGCCTGCGCGTCCAGAGCCTGTGCTCCGCAACGGGAGAGGCCACAACAGTGAGAGGCCCGCGTACCGCAAAAAAAAAGGATGTTTAAAGGTCACCAAGGCTTTCCTTACCCACCTCAAGAGGGAGTCAGGGACACTGGACCCGAGACCAGGACTATAAAGGTGCTGCAGAGCTTTTATTTCTGTAACTGCCATTCTGCATCGCTGTTGAGACCTGCAGCGAGAGCCTTTAAACACAAAAGGTGTGTTTGTCTTTGACAGCAGGGAGGAAGCAGGGAATTGGTTCCACTGCAGCCCACTGTGCAGCTGAGACTGGGAAGAGAAGACCAGGGGGAGGCAGTGATGAAGCTCCAGAGGAGAGAAAAGCGGCCAAGTCTCTGAGGTTTGTTGTCAGGGAAAGGAAAAGGAGAGAGCGGGGAGCCGGCCAGGCCTGGGAAAGCAGCCTGGGGCAGAGCAGCGGGAAGGCCAAGCCTAGAGCTCCTGGTAGTTCATCCCTTCTAATCGGGGAGCGGAGGCCATCCAGGGCTGAAGAGTTTGGGATTCAAATTTCTGCCACTGTTGGCTGTGTCAGCGTGGACCAGTGTCTGCATCACCCCGTGCCTCTGTAAAATGGGCATATTAATTTCAACCTCTTACAGTTACTCTTTTTTCCCGGCTTGATACCAAAATTTCTCAGAAATGTTTAGTTCTCAAAACACATCTGGGGAAAAAACAAACACAAAAACAAAAAAACATTTGGACCCCCGGGACTTCCCTGGCAGTCCAGTTGTTAAGACTTCACCTTCCAATGCAGGGGGTGTGAGTTCAATACCTGGTCAGGGAACTAAGATCCCATATACCTCGCGGCCAAAAACCAAAACATAAAACAGAAGCAATACTGTGACAAATTCAATAAAGACTTTAAAAATGGTCCACATCAAAAAAATCTTTAAAAAAAAAAAATTTGGAGCCCCTAGATAGGGGGAGTCAGCTTGGTCCTATCTCCTTTCTGAACAACCTATTCCAAGGGCAACAGTGATATCCTGACCTGCTCGGACCCCTGACAGGGAGGAGGGTTGTGGAGCTCATAGTTCATGCTCTTAATTTCCAAGTTAACCTCTGTTTCATTGGGGCAACAAACTGTCATCCCATTTATCTTTAGACTGGATGTGGTGGCATCTGGATTCTGAAGTTGCAATGTGTTCCCAGACATGCCCCCCATCTGACTTGAGTGGCTGTTTTAGATGGTGATAATGAAAGAAGGCAGCTCCCAGGCAGAGGGTTACGCTCAGGCAGAGCTGTCAGTGCCCTGAAAAAGTGCAGGGATCCAACAGGATGGGAAAACAAGCTGCTGTGCACACAAAGCAGAAACTGAGCTGCATTGGCCAGGCAGGGGTGTCCAAGTGTGTGTGTGTGTGTGTGTGTGTGTGTGTGTGTGTGTGTGAGAGAGAGAGAGAGAGAGAGAGAGAGAGAGAGATG